>NC_133327.1:305817834-306117834 GCF_042186555.1 Aquarana catesbeiana | reverse complement strand
TCTGTAATTTAGAGCAAGGAAATCATGAATTCCCTAAATTGTGGCTTGCATGCCTGATACTAGCGTGCACTTTATGTTCTCCCAAAACCTAGGAAATTGCAACCTGTATGGAAAACTTTCCCTTTAAAAGGGGTGATGGTAGTATTCACTAACATGTTAAATGTATGTTTCTTTCACACCTGATTCCTCTCTGACATAAGGAAGTCTTTTCGCCCTCCAGGTAGTCCAAGTTCTATGTATGTTCTTACCAAGCGGAGGTCAGCACTATTGCCTACACAAGACAAGACAGAAAAAAAAAAGAAAGGATTAAAAAAAAATACTGTATATGTTTGCTACACATTACTATATAACACCATGTATTTCCAGGTGGTTTTCACTTTGGTTTTCCAGGTGTAAAGACATTTGTAACAACTGTAACAATGCTTGCAGAGCACTAATGTAAAACTGGTTGCCTTTTACTTATTATAAATTGATGAGCTGCCTAACACTTTTTTTCAATGTAGTCTTTAATATCCAACTATCTGAGGTCTGGTGTTAATCCTTTTTTTGTGAGTGATAGGGAAACCCCTAAATACATGCAACTGTGATCTCAAGGTTTTTCACAGATTAACTACCTTTCGCATGATGTATAAAGAATGCATGTCATTCACCAGGAATATGCTAAACATATGAATAAATTAAGCATATGCAAGTTAAACATACGTACAAAAAGCCAACTAGGAAAGAAAGGTACAGTATTTGCCTTTTAAATGTTATTCATCTAATGTATTTTCCTTTAGTACAGTTATTTTTAAAAAATTATTTTTTATTTCACTTTTTGCCTATAAACAAGTGCACCATACTGTTACTGTTCAAGAAGTGGCTGTGCAGTACCCAAAAAACCCGAGATCAACGTGGATCGTGGACATAATTTAAAGTTAAAGTGGGAGTCCGGCAACCAATCTTTTATTTTAGGTCATTGAGACACTTTGCTAATCCCAAAATAATACTCACAGTTTGGGTGTAATATTTCTGCCTCTGTCTGTTTTCATACTGAAGAATAACTTTAAAAATGTGATGCTGGCTGTTTCCATCTTGCTTGTGGGCATGTGAAGCCCACAAGCATTGATTTCCTGGATGCGGTGAATGTTGTTCATTCACAGCTTGTTCACATGCATGATCATTGTTTCCGCACTGAATCTTGGGAAGCCTGACACTAAGCTCCCAGGAGACAGTGCGGCGCCGGGGAAAGGCAATAAACACGCCTACTCCCATGGGAGGAGAGACAGGAAGTGCCACAATAAAGTACAACATAAAGGTAATTACAGCGATAAAAAAAATTTTCGTGCGGCATTTGAACATCTATGCAATTAACTGAAGGGGGTAAGATTAAGTTAAAAATTTGAGTGGAACCCCGCTTTAAAAAAACTGTACTAAAAAGTATAATCATTTAAGGGTTCTACTTATTAACTTTTTATTTTCAAACTGTCTTGCAGATGGGTCATCTTGCATGAACTCTGTCATTTTTTATCTTCTCCATCTCCTTAACCTGAAGTAACCATAGATGTTTTAGACAATCAAAAGTGCTTGGTTTTCCTATATGACTTGATCTTCTCTCCAAATAGTTTCTTCTGGCCATTAAATCATGTGGAACCATACTGGGTAGTGGCACCCTAATGCTGTACAATGATGATGGTGCTATATAAGTTAATGAACATAACATTCCTCATCCTTACTTCATGATTGCTCCAAAAATCATTAAACATTTCTCTTTAGATACCAGTGACTACTAATATAAGTATCAATCTATTATTTTTTTCACATAAAATGGAATTAAACCTGCAAAAAAAAAAAAAAAAAAAACAGAAGAAAAGAGAAGAAAGAAGAAAAGAGAAGAAAGAAGGAAGAAAGAAGAAGGAAGAAGAAAGCGGCACACCCACAAAGGGAACACTGACTGCGCAGCACCGGGGTATCACTGATAATGTGCATACTAGGCACATTATAACTAAAAGCCATTGTGGTCCAATAGAGAAAAATTTGTGGTGGAGGTTTAATTTTACTTCAATACATCCTTCACACATATGTAATATTTACCATCTAGCCCATGAACACACACAATCAGATGGATCCCCTCTTCAGAACTGTCGTCTTCCTCCACACTGAAGTATGGAACTGTGGAAGCCAACTGAGGCACATCACTATACAAAAACCCAGGGAGTTTTAATTGCTTTAATTCTTCTTTGGCCTGAAGGAACCTACAACAAACATACATTCAAATATAATAAAAATATGGGCAAATATAAAAGTATGGTGCAATTTCTTCAAACTAAGATATGGAAATTGGCACAAACACTTAGTTCACTCAAGATCTTCCCGACAGATATCTCAACCCTATACCTTCCTACCTTTAAGTCTTGCTGCATGCAGTACATTGTGTGGGATCATAGGACAAAAGATTGTACATGAATTATTTCTCTATACAAAAATAATTTCTACTTAATATGTATTTGACACAAATACACACTATATTATATTTACAGTGGAACTAAACACACTCAATCAACATTAAAGCATTAAAGTGTTTAACACCCCCCCCCCCCCCCCCCCCAAAAATGGATCCTGCTCTTTTAAAGCATGTTATATGACACAGTGCTTGTCCTGAGTCATTTGGCCCCCTGTAACACCTAAAAAACCTGGCTGCTCCTGCCAGTTTCTCCACGCCCCTCTGTAAACGGACCACGGTGTATCATTGCTGCTGAGCCTGACACCGTGGTCAATTTACGTGCTTCTGTCAAAAGCAGTCTGCTATCCTCTCTGTTCCTGTGTCCTCCTTCCTCCTTCCCTCTGTCTGTGTGTGAGCCGCCCATCCCCCCTCCTGCTGCTCTCATAACACTAACCTGTATACACCATCAGCACTGCCTCCTATTGCAATGTCCCGCTCTGTGAATGATATACATATAAATGCTGTAAATACCTCATTTCACAGCTGAGATTAAGATCACATGACCAGCCAGCTCTCTCCTCCTCCCCTCAAGACTGATATCAGCAGGGGAATCTAAGCCCCGCTCGCTACATCTCTCAGAGCAGGAAAGAAGGAGGCTGGCCAGTCATGTGATCGCAATCTCGGCAGTGAAATTAGGTATTTGCAGCATTTATTTTTATAAATCACACACAGAGGGGGATACTACAATAGGAGGCAGTGCTGATGGTGTACACAGGTTAGAGTGGCTTAACAAAGACTTTAACCATTGTAAATCCTTATGTTGCTAGCATTAGAGCTGCACGATTCTGGCTAAAATAAGAATAACAATTTTTTTGCTTAGAAGATAGATCACGATTCTCGCGGTGCAACATCATCTTTCTCATTAAAACAAAAAAAATTGGGCTATCTTTACTGTTTCTTTTTTTTTTTTTTTTATTCATTGAAGTGTATTTTTCCCAAAAAAATTGAGTTTGAAAGACCACTGGGCAAATACAGTGTGACATAAAATATTGCAGCAATTGACATTTTATTCCCTAGTGTCTCTGCTAAAATATATATAATGTTTGGGGGTTCCACGTCATTTTCTAGCAAAAAATATTGATTTTACCTTAAGAAACAAGTGTCAGAAAAAGATTTAGACTTGTGGTTAAACTTCCTACATTAAGCCTCGGTTCACACCAGAGGCGGCACGACTTGCAGGTCGCCTCACCGAGGCGACTTGCACACGACTGCCCGGGCGACTTGCAAAACGACTTCTGTATAGAAGTCTATGCAAGTCGCCCCAAGTCGCCCCCAAAGTCGTACAGGAACCTTTTTCTAAGTCGGAGCGACTTGCGTCGCTCCGATTAGAACGGTTCCATTGTACTGAACGGGACGCTACTTGTCAGGCGACCTAGGTCGCCTGACAAGTCGTCCTAGTGTGAACCGAGCCTTACACATTGTTTAAAAACTTGGCACACTGCCTGGATTTTTTTTCTTTACACACAGAAGTTTCCCCTTGAACTAAGAAGGAAGTTAGTTACAATGTTTCATTTTAAAAACTTGGTAAACTGCCCGGATGTTTTCTTTTGACAGCTGAGTGAGCAGATAAGTCTCTCCACTTGTTATATGAAAGAATCGGCAAACTCTGCAATAGAGATCTTCAGAGGGGTTGAATCAAGATCACGATTTTTTAACGATTAATTGTGCAGCACTAGCTAGCATTAGTAAATATTGTAGATAGGAAGAAATACAATATTTACTTTTTTCCTTGAATTTCTTCAGCTGCTTCCTGGTTTAGGCCTAAATGTTGTCATACACCCAGGAGGTCTTAAAAGGCATGTTTCTCTTTCATTGGAAGGAGGGGAGGACAGGCTTTTTCGGATATGCGCACCCTCCTGTCTATATGCCTGACGTAAGAGCAGATGGATTCCAGAAGTAAATGCTACTTGAATCATCTGCTCTTACTCAAGATGGCCACAACTAGACGTGCTAAGAGGGGTGTTTTTCAAAGTGATTTTTCAACAAAATCAAGCATGGAGACATGTATGGATAGGCGAGTATGCTATTAATATTAAAAAGGAATTAAATTGTGTTTTCAGTTTGTTTGAGCACAGAAATAATTATATCCAAACACCTACAACTAAGCAAAATTACCCAAAAGCTAACCACTAACACAATCCCCTACTTTCTGCTTAAGCCTAGGTTCACATTTGTCCGATTTGGCATGCGATTTAAAATGCTATTGCCGGAAATGGCATCGTCCAAAATTGGTGTGGCGCCGCACTGATTCCCAAAAGTAGTTCCTGTACTACTTTTGGAGACTTCGGGGGGCGATTTGTATAGACATCTGGGCAGCAACCTGCAAAGATGTCTGTCAAATCCCCCCCGAAGTCGGACTGCATTGCCAGGATGAAATCGTGCAAGTTCAGCTGAACTCGCACGATTTCTAACCCGCAGCAAAGTGAACCTAGGCTAAAGCACTTACCTCCTGACCATAACTGAGCCATGTTCTTAGGACTGCTATTACTTTTCTACCAAAATGTCTTGTAGCAAACCAAACCTGCTGCAATATTTCAGTGACGATTATTCTGGCAACAACATTTAGTAAAATAAAGTTAAAAATGCAACAAGCCCAGTGGACGGAGCTAAGGTTCAGATATCTGACTGCAGGAGTTCATGAGAGTTTAAAGAATCCAGAAAGAAGTTCAACATATCAATTTTTTTTTACCCAAAACTGATGTTTTAGGGGAACCTGTATTGTTAAAAAAATATGTAATCAGGACTTCAGCTGAAATGTAGGAACGATAACGTACCATTACAGCACCCTGAAACCAGAACAGAGTTACATCCTCATTGCATCCCATGCAGCAATAACCAAAACTCATGATAGGTCACTGAGACTTTGACACCATGTAGT
Organism: Aquarana catesbeiana; assembly: GCF_042186555.1. NCBI lineage: Eukaryota > Metazoa > Chordata > Amphibia > Anura > Ranidae > Aquarana > Aquarana catesbeiana. The sequence goes on along the minus strand of NC_133327.1, from coordinate 306,112,474 downwards.
AGGAGTGTGCCCATGCTTTTACTTTTTGTGCATAAGGCGTTTGAGGAAGACCAAGGATTAAGGTGGGCTTTGGATGTTTGGTTTACTATGTTTTTATCACTACAGGTTTACTTAAAAGAATCAGTTTGTGCCCATTTAAAGCATTTATTTTGGCAGTCTTGTATTTCTTTTTAAAATGTAGCATTTCAGTTTTTAGTCCTTACACTGCAATGTAAAATTAATAAATATCTAGACAAATAAAATGGTACTCACGCTAGCATTAAAGGCTTTGGAGAGCTTTCATACCAAGCAAGAGATGAGCATGATGCAAACATTGCACCCCCTGGTTGTTTTGTTATAGTGTCAAGTGCGTTCCTCGTAGTAAAAACAGTTCCTCGAGGGGAGTCTTTCAATGTATAAGAAAAAGATAGACAACTGGTTGAACAAACACCGGGCATGTTCAGTGAATCTTTTAAATATTCAGAACCAATCCTCTCAGACCTTAAACACTTGTCATGCGCGGAATCATGGATAACTTCACATTCAGGGTCCTCAGATTTGTACAATGGGCCATCTGTTTCTTCATAGTAGCCATTCTCAATCATTTCTTCATCTTGTTCCTCATCATCCTCCTCCTCATCTTCCTGCAACAATGGGCCAACTGGCTGCAATTTTACAGTCTCCTTGGCAGGACTGGCATGCTTAAAATCCTCTGCAGGGCTAATGTCAGAAATATCAGTGCTACTTTGAGAGCCAAAATAATTTTCTACCAAACCTTGCTTGACAATGTCAGTGCTGTTAGTGGAAGAAAGTATAGCAGCAGAAGGACTTTTACTCCCAGCTTTAGACATGTCTTGGTTTGATAGTTTTGGTACCTCGTCACTGTGTTTCTCTTTGACGTTTTGCAGCAAAACTTCCTCATCCATAATCAATGAGCCAGATACTACTGACTGCTCTCCCACAACAATAACTTCAGGATCAAGTGCAATTTGGGAGGCATGATGAAGTGTTTCTGAAGTTGGGGGTTCTCTAAAAGTGGTTATGGAGCCAGCAGGGGGTATAGGAATACTCTTAAATTCGTTTGGAGTTTCCTCATCAGAAATAGCAAACTGAAAAAGCTCTCTGATATTTGAAAGAGAAGAATGGACAGGTACATTTTCTTTGTCAGAAAACACAACACTTTGAGGCTCTAAGAGAATGTTGGATTTTGTGGAATCAAACTTTGGCAATTCAACTGCACCCAAGTCCAGGACAGTTTTACTGTCCTTCATCTGGCCCTCAGGAACAACAGAAATCTTAGAACTTTCATCTGGGGACAATTCATCATCATCAGACGGTAAAGAGTTTATGGATGTCAAGGATGACTGGATTTCACTCAAAGCACTTGTGCTTTCTGTGCAGTGGCTTTCAATGGTGGCTTTCAAGCTGGATTCCGGTTTTAGCAAAAGAGGTGAAAATACCTTGTCATTTGATACAGGATCATGCTCAGTCACATTTTCCAAGCAGAGTTCTGGATTTGGATGGGTTGCAAAAGAGCTGGGTTCACTTTCCACACCAGAATCAGAAAATCTTGAAGATGCACAGGTGATGCTGAGATCAGGCAACTTTATTGTATCTCCACTTACTATAATGTGGACCTCTTTACTGCCACTATGTAGTTGGTTGTTTTTAGGCCTGGTCAGAGGATCCTCGTTTCCAGGAAGTTTTAGATTACTTTCCAGTGCAACCTCTTTGTCAAATACAGAATCTGGCTCCAGTGATGGGGTTGAAGGCCCAGTTAAAGCAGATAAGTCCTGCCCCTGTATACTGTCCTTAAAGGCGATAGTCTTAGCACCCTCTGACTTAGAGCTAAAAATAACAGTTACTTTTTCCCCTTCATATGAGTTTTTGTTACTTGGCTTAACCTCTATTGTCCTCAGACCAGAGGGTACTGCGGAGTGTCCAGAGCGGCACTTCTCTATTCCAGGTAACACATTATCCACATATGTACATCCAGTACCTGCTTGTGTACCAAGTGTACCAGAATTATTGGAAGTGGAAAAAGATGCTAAATTGCCAGAATCCCCAGCACTGCTGTGGCTTCTTTCAGTACTGTCACTACTTGTAGACGGCGGCCTGGTTGTCACGGTTGTAGATGGGAGAGAGTTATGTCGCTTTTGCCAAGCTTGCAATCCAGATGACTTTGTGTCACTTGCTAGAAACCCTGGATGAAGGTTATGTCCATCTTTGTGGCAATGTGAAGGCCTGCCTTCAAACGATTTAGACATAGCCTCAGCTGTAGCAGCTTTTAAACATTTGTAGCTTACTAAAACCACAGAATCCTTAGAATTCTGCTTTACTATCTTTTTGGGATTATCAGTTTTCATTGTCCTCATAAGTTTATTTCCTTTTGTTTTAGATTTATTATCATCGTCATTTTTTTTGGTCTTTGTAAGAGGCTTTTCACTTTCAGTACACCAAGATGAAGCAGAGACACCTTCTGCTCTGAGTTTTAGTTCTGGGCTACTAGGAGCACAAACATATCCCTCCTCATTATCAAGTTTCTCAGGCTTGCTAGATTCTGATCTTTGCAAGTTCTGAATACCCAACCAAGGTCCATCCAAATCTGCAACGTCCAAAACAAAAGACATTAAGGAAGGCTATTAATAGCACAAATAAAAAAAAAAAAAAACTGTCTAGTCCATTTGACATAACAGTATAAAACACATTAAGGAACAAGGAAGAATTAAAATTGGTAATACTATTAGATTTACTGCTAAAATTAACCTGTGCATTCTATGCATATCTATGATGTGTGCGTCTTAATTACATGACATGCAGAAAATACAATAGTGATTTATAAAGCAACAAGTAAAATGATCCCTGAGGTGCAAAGCAGATAGTGGAGATCACCTAAACTCTAATATATAGTAAAACAAAAAACAAACAAAAAAAAAAAAGTTCAATCTGCAGCACCTTCTATATGTTTTAGGCAAGTAAAAAATTAATTAAAAATAACAGCAGTTTTGGATCCGTTAGGACCCTTCCTCTGGTATGACAAGCATGAAAGTTAAATTAAATCACATTATATAGCAAATCTCTCATAGACTGAAAATTAGCAATACCTGATTGCCAGTTTCTTTCACTTCTAATTTATCAGCTCCTACTACTTAAAAAAGCGGAGAAATCAAGTAGCTGCATTGTATATAACCAATTGGCTACTTAGGCCCAGTACTCACTGTCATTTTTTTTTTTCTGCCAGAACACACCAGTCAGATGCCAATCGGCTGCTGTTTTTCCAGCATGTCTGTTCAACAGACGCTAGCCAGCTTCTGTCAGACAGGCTGCCGTACACACGGGCCGAATGACGACCAGTTTCTGTTGAACCGGCCAATATTCGGCGCATGTGTACCACGATTTATATGTAATTTGTCTAGCATCTCCATTCACTCTCATTTGAGAGTGGAAAATGTTATCAGTAGTCTAGAAAAACATCCTAGTGAAAAAAATCTAAGAGCTATAACAAGTTATTAGTTCCTCAAAGGGCATCTGTATACTGCTCAAGTTCAGCATATTTATGTACCAATAGGCAGCTGCAGATAGACTGGGATATATAGAAAAGCTTGTACAATCACTACAGTTATCCCTGAGATAATCTAGCATTTGATCTGCCTATATAATGTATACAGCAGCTTGGTACACCTGTTCTCACAGGCATAAACAAAATTGCTTGGCTGTTTATGTTTATGACATTATTATTGGTTATAAAAAGTAAGGCTAAGGGCAGAAAATTGATCCTCTGTATCCGACTCCCTTCTGAAGTTTATAAGCTGTTTTAGTCTCCATTGTATTCTAAAAATGGAAATCCCTTTTATAGTAGATGCACCACACGTTCAGTCGGTTTGTGTACTTTTATTTAACCTGTACTTACCTTCCGTAATATAATCTAAATATCTATCTTCAAAAATAATAGGTAGTGAGTTAAAGTCCCCATCCAGCTCACTGCACTCTAGAGGAAGAGGAGGAAGAGAACTGAAGTAGGAGGAATTCTTGATCGCTGTTGACATCTGAAGGTGGCTTTGAGCACTATGGGAGCCAAAAACAATAGCCATGTTTGAAAAAAAAAAAAAAAAAAGCACACAAAAACATAATCTGGTCTTTGATCTACTAATAAGTCTATAAAATTATCACTGAAGAAGGGTATCTACCCCAATACTAATGAGGGAATAAACATCAAATTTTGCGCATCAAATATCATGCAATAAACTTTGGGGTGAGTCATGGAATAACAGGGATTCAGAAAAAAAATTACAATTACACAGACCTTTATGTCTTGATGATAAACACTATAAAAAAACTTAATTGAGCCCAGGGTGAGAGATATAGCACCCGTTACAGGCCACAATGCATTGTATGTAACTGTGAACTTAGCTGCAGCAGCAACTTTGGCTTCAACCAAAATTAGCATTTGTGTTATAGGTTGTGTGATTTTTCAGACTTAAACTCATTTGTTTTTTTTAGGTGTAAACATCAGTTTTCTTGTGAGAACATCTCTCCAACAAATGCCATTGGAACGAGGTTTGCACATGACTAGTTTCTCTGTCTTCAAATACAATGGGGAAATAGATAGTTTTGTTGTATATGTGGGCACTGTACACATTTTTGGCTATTGTTCTAGAGCAGCTATTTCAAACATTGTACCCAAAGTTATGTCAATAAGGATTAGCAATAGCTTAATCTTTTGACCAATCTCACCCGTGGCATGTATGATGCTATAGTGCCAACTGGAGTTTGGAGTTGGAAAAATGCTTCTCTCATAGAAACTGAATTAGAATGGAGAACACTAGAAGCCACACTATAATGCCCCGTACACACGGTCGGACTTTGTTCGGACATTCCGACAACAAAATCCTAGGATTTTTTCCAACGGATGTTGGCTCAAACTTGTCTTGCATACACACGGTCACACAAAGTTGTCGGAAAATCCGATCGTTCTAAACGTGGTGACTTAAAACACATACGCCGGGACTATAAATGGGGCAGTGGCCAATAGCTTTCATCTCTTTATTTATTCTGAGCATGCGTGGCACTTTGTTCATCGGATTTGTGTACACACGATCGGAAATTTCCGACAACGGATTTTGTTGTCGGAAAATTTTATATCCTGCTCTCAAACTTTGTGTGTCGGAAAATCCAATGGAAAATGTGTGATGGAGCATACGCACAATCGGAATTTCCGACAACAAGGTCCTATCACACATTTTCTGTCGGAAAATCCAACCGTGTGTACGGGGCATTAGAGATAAATAGCAAGAACCTGTTTTCCTGCAAATTGCTTGAGATGGCTGGATTCCTGTTTGCTATGGAATTAGCGGACCAGCCATAACGCAATCCAAGTGATTTTTTTTTTGTGTATCCCTATAGCATACAGACTTTCGTCAATGCTCATTTGCTAGGAAGGCTAGATAGTGTGTGCACATGTGTTGTATGCATGTTTGTTTTCGTTCAACTGTTAACGTTTTGTATATGCAACATTCTTGTTTATTACATGTACATCAGTTACTACAGGGCTCTCGAATACCTTGCTTTACTGCAAAGTAGCCGATACAAGCAAAGCAGCATGTAGTGTGCAACCTGGTTTAGAGATCATGTATTAGACAAATTAAAGCCCATTTCACTTTTTTTTCCTACAGTAAAATCAGTTTCAACTAGCAGTCCCCTGCATTCTCATGTGAATAGTTCACATAAATGTGCTGCAGCTTACTGCTTTTTAAATAGCAAGACAACCTGCATTTTTGTGTATTTTCGACAAGGTAAGCAGAGCCCAGTGAAATTAATAGTATCAGGCAGTTTTGTGCAAAATAAAAGGAAATAAAAAAAAAAAACTTGCTTTGTGGTTAGAAGAGACTATTTTCTTCTGTTATAAATGTTTTTTTCCCTGCCTGCTTGTAATTTTTGTTGGATTTGTCCAATTTCGGCATGCTATGGGCAAGTGCAAGGACGAAGTAACAACAAGGGATGTAAGTGTGCAAATACACTGAGAAAACTTGCATATTATGGCAAGAGCTCCAGGGGTATCAACTATTTCCTGTGTGCAAACATTCCTGGGGTGATTTCCTTTCACTTCCTGTCCTAGACCAGAAATCTCCCAAAATCCATATTCCATCCTAGACAGTTGGCAATAGAACCATCAGAAGATTTACCCTTGCTTCTTGCTCTGGTATAACTCTATATATCTGGACTTTCCCTCACTTCCTGCCTCAGTTACAGTGGTCACCAGGACAATTCGGGGCAAACCTCCCGAGCAGGGACACGTAAAGCAATACAAAAAACTTGACATAACATCCAACCCATTCCTGACTCTATTACAAACAAAACCCAAAAAGAATGCACAAAAGTGCAGGCAGGGACCAGCAAAATATTTTTGACACGTCCTATTCTCACCCTGTACAGTTAATTCTGGAGTTTGATCAAAAAAAAATGCAGGCTGAAAAAGCTGGGCCAGTCTGAACAGCTAAAACAGAAACAAAAAGGAGGTATGAGGACTTATGTTTTTGTGAATGAGGCCATGAGGACGATATCATTAGGTACAGAATTACCAACCGTTTGTTAATAAAGAACATTTTAAAACACTGCAATGCACAGATGCAGTTTCATGAATGCATGTGAAAAATAGCACTCCTGTGAAAAATGCTGTACACCTTTTGCACAATAATATACATGATGATTTAAGGTTGGTATGCTAAACAATGAAGTTTTTCAAATTATCACATGCAGGTTGTCATGCTTACTGCAATTCTTGGTATGCCAGGGCTGCTTGTCTGGGATGCTCAAGGCAAAAGAACGCTTCTGCAAATCTGCGTACCTAAAAATACAACCAGCAAGAACTAAAACTCTGCACATTATAAATCTAGATTACTAACACTAGCATTGCTATTCCTACTATTAATAAACTTAAATTATTAGTATAATGAACAGTAAGATCGCTGGCAATTAGTATGAATGACATTCTTTACTTTTTCCCTGGAGAAATAAAAAAAAAAAAAAAAATGTAAACCTATTTCTTCATGAACTAGTAAAGGTTTTTGACATCAGGACAGTGGCCACATGAACTTTAAAAAAAAAAAAAAAAAAACTTACCCGCAATATAACTGCAAGCTTTTGCTGTCTCTTTTGATACAGGATATGAAAATAAACAAAAGCCAACCTATTTAATTAACAGTTTAGCGGAGATTGGCAGTTCAAGTGGAAAAGCCCCATCTGTATGTGATCAGTTCCTATATCACCACTCCATTCCTACAGCGGTAATCTTTACAAGAAAAGTTTGTGATATTTACATTGCTAGGTGAACGAAACTCCTACTATATGCATAAAACAATATTACATAGTAAGGTTTGCTCCACAATTAATCATCAAGGTGATCAGGCAAGCCATGGATTAAGTAACAGCCCCAGGATGGTCAGTGAAAATGAAAAATCACAAAAGGCCAGGACCATCAGAGAGCTAGGCACTCAAATGCATGGCCCAACAACCTGTAGTGCTTATTAAAATACACTACTGACCACTAATTTGCGGTTCTTTTAATTGAAAGGCTGTCTTTTACTCACTCGTAGCGTATGATGTTCTTGTGCTACCATTGCTGTAACTTCATCTTGCAGGACAATAACTTCAACAAACTGTCCCCAAAGAGCCATTAGCAGAGAGCAAAGCTGTGCAAGGTTCATGTTAATCAGCTCTGCCAGTTCATCAGGATTATCGATTTTCTAGTGAAACAAAATAAATAAATAAATACAAATATTTGTGAAGCTAGGAATACAGTTCTTTCTAGTAAATGTTTAGCAGAAAGGTTGTTTATCAGGACAAAACAAACAAATCAAGTAAACCATGCTTTTATATGCACAGTCCAATTTTACACTTAAAGTGGAAAAAAAAACTAACAATAAATATCATTCAAAAAACATTCCCTCCCCCTCCTCCTACCTGTCCTGCATACCCTGTGTAAAAAACGGCTTCCCAGCCATTTTGGGCGCTCCCTCCTCTTCCCAGAGGTATGCAGGATAGGAAGGGAGAAGGTAGATTTATAATAATAGTGTTAGTTAGACTTTACTTCCACTTTAAGGCTGGGTTCACACTATTGCAAATTGGATGCGGATTTCTCCGCATCCAATTCACATAGCAGGAGATTGTGACCGGCTCTCTATGGAGCCACTTCACATATCTCCGAAGCGGCTCTAAAGTCAATTGCACAGGAGTCCTGTGCGTCTTTTGGTCTGGTTAAGGTCTGAATTCAGCCAAAAATTCAGGCAGAAATCGGACCTGAACCGGTGAATGGAAACGCACCGGACCCCCTGCTGTGAGCCGCTCCATGCTCTAGTGTGAACCCAGTCTGAGCCTAATAAAACATAATTCTCCAATAAAAAAGATCCTCTCTATACATAAAGGAAAAATATATTGTATACACACACCTTAACATCTTCACAGAGTTCTGATAGACGGGCATCAACATCAATTTTTTCTAAGAAAAATACCAAGATTGGTAAAGTCAACATGAATTTGGTCACATAATAGGTATTAAAAATTGCTAAAAACTGCTTATAAATGAAACCACCCTAGAAGATAGCAATTTATGAACCAGTGTGTATATTTTATAATTCCATCAAAAAGCAGTTTACAGCATACCATACAATAAATGTTTTAAATTTTGTGTACTAAAACAAGCAGAAAACCATGAAATCGGAGAACTGAATGCAACACTATTTATTGCATGTGATATCAAACTGCTCAACATGTACATGGTATAAGACACACTTGCAATCAATTCTGAAAATGCACAGGTACTGGAAGTGCTTCTTACTTTGTGCAGCTTTTACACTGGTGGAGTCTGCCAGCGGATCTGCCCACTCACCCAGCTATCCTCTATGGACTGTTGAATGGAAACGACCCGCCTGTCCGTTTTCATCCGACTATCATCCGCTCTGATCCAGCGGACGGATGGGGAACGGATCCCCAGCCGTCTGTTTTTAGCGGACAGGTTCGGATCGAATGTTGCCGGGTGTCAACAGACATATGTCCATTGACATCTACCGCTCCGTAGGGAGCAATGGATGGTTCCGATCGGGTCCGCCTGAAAAACTTACAGGCAGACCCGATTGATCCATCATTGTGAAAGGGGTCTAATAATCTTGGTAAAGGCTTGTGTTTATTATAGCCTCTCACATCCATCAAACCTTCTCAATGAGAGATCTAACCAATTATGGGCAACTTTAGGCTGCAAATAAAAAAAAAAAAAATTGTTATACCTAAATAAAATAAAACCGGAGGTGCATGGTAAGGGGGCTATACCAGCAATGACAGCCTACCCACTTTCTCGGTACAGGTTTTGTTTAAAGAACTGAGAGGAATTCAGGGAAGCAGGAAAGCCTAAATTATTTTGAAAACAGCAAGAAGTAACTATAGATATACGAATGGCAACATGGTGGACCGTGGCGGCGAACGCAGTGGGATAATAGGGACTTAGTTTATCATCCAATGTTGGGAGTTATAGGATTTTGTGCTATTTTACATGGGATAGTTTCAACAGAGAGATAGTTACACATCTGTTATGCACAAGTCCTGTGCAGTGGTTTACCAGACTTGCTACTTTTGGGCTACACCAGCAATACATAATCTACACAAGCAACTTGCAATTGTCAAGAACAGGTTCTCAGCTTTTGAATCAAACGCTTGAAAAAGAGTTTTGATGCAACTGTTTGAAAGAGGATGTAAAATATTGCTTTTTTGACACTTGCAAGATGTTACTGCTAATTTCATTTTGGGTTTTTTCTTGTTTATGTGGATGCGTGACAAAGTATATTTTAAATGAGGGTCCAAACAACTTTGGCCACTAATTGCCAAAAACCCTCTTGGCAGTTTTAGAGAGGTAGCCATAAAAGTGCTTAGACAGAAGGTGACTGCCATGTAGTGTAGTCAAGTTGGAATAAATAAGGCAACTGTCACGAGTGTACTGTATAGATACAATGCAACTCTGCAAGACAAATGCTGACCAATCAATATTGAGAAGGTAAAGTCAACTAGTTATGATGCATGCATTAGATGATCCTTATTTTTATGGAGACACCAGGGAGCACAAGTGTGCATGCTAGTGCACAGATTATTCTCACAAACAGTCATTGCACCAACCTGTGTTTTATGCCAATGGATAGCTTAAAGGAGAAGTTCACCCTTTTACAAAAAAAAAAAAAAAAAAATAATAAATGTACATCTTTCTGCAGGAAAAAAAAAAGTGCATTTATTATTTCTTTTTCACTACAGTCTATAAGGCACTGCATGCGCAATCAGTAGATCACGGGTGCAATGCCTGGATCCTGCAGACACTTGGTAATCTGTACGGGCAGGCAGTTATTGAATGGCAGAAATGGACTATGAGAACGCTCACCAGTGCCCTCGCAGTTCTTTTAGAACTACAAGCCGTCAGCTACAATTACTGATGGTACTTGTAGGCATTCATTCACAGGAAACCGAATGAATGATGCGGCTGTGTGAATGGAGCCCTGCATGGTTGGGCATGTTTTTAAATTGTGACAGTGGGTGGGGAGAGAAGATCCTCTGTCCACTGTCGCAGGGAGGGAGGGATTAGGGGGTGGGGGAGTAGACAAGAGCTGGGACATGCTACGTGTTTCACCCTAAATATGGGTGGAACATGTAACATGCTCCAAAGGTGAACTTATGCCGCGTACACACGAGCGGACTTTGCGGCAGACTTTGTCCGGCGGACTGACGGACTTTATGACGGACTTTCGGAATGAACGGACTTGCCTACACACAATCAATCAAAGTCTGACAGATTCGTACGTGATGACGTACAACCGGACTAAAACGAAGTTCATAGCCAGTAGCCAATAGCTGCCCTAGCGTCGGTTTTTGTCCGTCGGACTAGCATACAGACGAGCGGACTTTTCGACCGGACTTGAATTCGTCGAAAAGATTTGAAACATGTTTCATTTCAAGGTCCGTCGAACTTTTGGGGGGAAAAAGTCCGCTGGAGCCCACACACGATCGAATTGTCCGATGGACTCCGGTGCGCCGAACCAAGTATGCCGTAAAGTCCGCTCGTGTGTACGCGGCATTAGGCTTTAAGGCTGCATTCACACCTGAGCTTATCGTTTTCAGGCAGAAAGTCACGCAATTTTGTACAGGTCAAAAGGTCACCAATGTAAAAAGCAGAATAAAACCCAAATCTGCCCGAATTGAGCTACAAAAAAAACTCCAGAACTTTTTTGAGCTTCGGGCGTTTTGGAGTGGAGATGTGAACCATCTCCATAGAGAATAATTGATTTTTTTTCTCCTCCAGAGTTTTGGAGCTTCAGGCTTCAAGCTACAAAATGCTGAGGTGTGAATGGGGCCTAAAAGGGAAGCTATAAGGCCTCTTGCACACTGCAGCCTGAAAAAGCTCAGTAGAGCTTTTTTTTTTTTTTTTTTTTTTTTACTGAGCTAAAACGCAGCCCATTAATTGTAATCTGCCCATGCACACAGGCGCGTAAACAAGCCCCGTGCGTTCTTCAGTTAAAATTTTTTTTTTTTAAATCAGCCTTTTTGGTCAGTAATTTACGCCTCATGCGCTAATGCTCATTTACATATTGTGCAAAAAGAGAAAACGCAAGAAATAATTTTCACGCAAGTGCATGTGAAAATGCGCTAAAATGCATGTAAATACATACAGAAAAAGTAAATGCTCAAACCAGTATATCATGTGCGTGAGGCCTAATAGTTTCTCATCAATTTTTGTTTTAATGTTTCATCAGGGTTTACATGTTTATACAATGATTTTTTTTATTGTTAATACTTGTATAAAATTTTTTATTTATTTGCATTTTAGAGACTATATTTTTTATCTGCAAAATAAAAAGACAGTTTGAACTTGCAAAACTTTAGATCTTTTAACTGAACACAAGCCGACTTTTGCCGCTGCAATTATTTGTATTAGGCCATATGCAATTTATGCACAATATTCAAAGCTATGTGGAATTAAAGGACATTGTACAATATTTCTGGAGTTCAGTAATATCTATCAAAATAGCTGTTCTACTAATATGATTAAGAAGTATGTATACTTCTAAATTAACTGCTTGACTACAGGGGCAATTTTTAAGGTTTTCACAAACATGTTTAAATCAGAATTATTTGCTTCAAAATTTCTTAGCACACCTCAAATATTGCACAAGTATTTTCCCCGCACCAGGTTGGATCCAAACCAGGTATGAAATGGATGTTACTCTCCAGAGATAAAGAGCCCCAGGTGCTGGCTAATGCTAATCCATGCTGTGAGTGGAGGAAAAAGTCCAGACAGCCGCACACCAGGAAAATATAATCCAACGAAATTTCTTTATTGTAAAATCAGGATCAAATCATGTGCAAGACGCCATGGATAAAATGTACAGATAATCAGCTGACGCGTTTCACGCTCTTGCGGAGCGCTTAAGCGCTCCGCAAGAGCGTGAAACGCATCAGCTGATTATCTGTACATTTTATCCATGGCGTCTTGCACATGATTTGATCCTGATTTTACAATAAAGAAATTTCGTTGGATTATATTTTCCTGGTGTGCGGCTGTCCGGACTTTTTCCTCCACTCACACCTCAAATATTATAGATTTTTTGAAAGAAGAGGCCCTTGAGAATAAAATGGTTGCGGTTACAATTTTTTATGCTATACAATATTTACGCAGCTGTTTATCAAACGCAGATTTTCAAAAAATATAATTAAAAGAGTTTTAGTGCACATGAACACAATAAAATATGCAATTTTTATTAAAATATAAATGATGATGTTGCGATGAGTAAACAGATGCCAAACATGTTAAGATTTAAAATTGCGCATACCTGTGAAATGGCGACAAACTACGGTACCAAAGATTGTCCATAGGCAACGCTTTAAACGTTTTTACAGGTTACCAATTTAGAGGTAAAAGAAAGCTCTGGTGCTAGAATTATTGTTTTCACTTTAATGTTCGGAGCTATACTTCATGTGTGATGCCATCACCATGCCAGACCTACGCGTGCATTTACATTTCCTTGTGAACATGGAGGGATGCTTTTAAAAATTTGTTTTTCTGTTTAACTTTTTTAACCTATTATTTTTTAAATTTATTGCCATCACAAGGGGTGAAAACCACCTTTTGTAATAGCTTTTGGTGGTGCCAGGTACTCTTTATGAAGAGATCAGGGTTCTGTTAGACCCATTATTCCTCCTCTGCCCTTTGATTAGATGTGGGAAACACAGCAACAAAACTGTAAGTGACAAAATCCTCTTTGCTTTCGACTTCATTAGTCACAGAAGAGATCAGGGAATGGCTGTTCCTCCTTCTCCTCTATGGGCATCAGATCTGAACCCAACCGCTTACTCCCGAGGCAGTTTATATATGGCCCAAAGGGAGAGAACATGAATGAAAAAAAATAAATTTAACCATTGTAAAGGGAAAAAGGAGCAAAGTGAAATCTCCACATGGGGTCACCCAAACAGTGACAAGTATCAGAGGTGGGATTTCACCTGTTGAGCAAATTTTAGGTGTACTGAGTTGTTTGGGACAAAAAGTGAAATTAAATCTCAATGAGGGCAAAGAGAGCAAAGAGGGCAAAAAAAAAAAAAAAAAAAAAAAGGAGTTCCAAGCCAACTTACATGAGTTGATGGATTACCACAAATTAAGGTTCCAGCCCAACACTAGATATGCTTAAAAATGTCCCCTGCCCCCCTCCTGGTACCTATCCTGCCTACCCTATATAAAAAAAATATCTGTAAACCTACCTATTTCAGTGTGCGGTACCTGCAGGGAAGAGCTTACAACGGCTGGGATATAGGAGCCTATGAGTGACATCACGGCACTCGGAATCCCCAGCTGTTGTGTGTCCCCTTTTCTCCCCTGCAGCCCCCACTCACTGGCAGGGGATCATGTGACCAGACTGAACTAAAAAATAGGTAAGTATACACATCTTTTTACACAGGTTAGGCAGGGTAGCAGGCGGGGGAAGGGGACTTTTTAAGCATAGTTAAAGTTAGGCTGGAATTCCACTCAATGCATATGAAAATACCTTTCATTTAGTATTGTATTTTTATGCATTTTAAACACTACTAGCATAATTTACTGATATCTGTTTAAACGTCTATATTGTTATACACCAAAATAGGCTGATGATTAAAATGCCTTTATGGTAGTCACCTAGAACTGTAGTAAGTAGCTGTGTAAAGCCAGCCATACATGAATCGAAATTCAGCCACTTCAGCAGGGACCAGCCAAATTTTGATCCATGTATGTGCACCCTGGTTATACACAAGTCAATCGATTGACTTGCGTACAGCCAGCCTGTCTGATTTTTCCCAAACGATTAGTGCCATGACCAACACTGATCACTGTGACAGCAGAAAACAATAGCACTGCGGAAGGGATTCCCCCCATCAAAGCCAACTGTGTTAATAGGGGAATCTAGCAATTTTTCCTTCCATACAAATTGCATAATCTTTGGCCTGCCTAACTGTTAAACACTGCAAAGAGATATTTCAGATAAGCGTTAAGACTGTACTGCATTCTTCAGAGCTGTCATTTGTACATAGGTGTTTATGCAGCTTACGGGAAGGGAGAGCACAAGGTAGACCAGACCTGGGTGGCAATGCTCATTCATAGGCCAGAGGAGCAGTAAGACTCGCAATTTTATAGTTGCAATCTACATAATGCATAACAAATAGAGTTTGGTGGAGAGTAAAAGATCTCCCCATTATAGATTTACTGGATGGTTGGGGTCGCAAATCAGTTGCAGGAATTGTGCCAATTGAGTCTTTAGAACAAGCCATTTGCGGATTTGGATTGCTAACATCCCCCTAAAAGCTTATGATCCCTGCAAACTTTAAGGTAGAGTCCCAACAAACTAGTAAAAATATTTTGAATATTCAAAATAGGATTTTTGTACTCATCATAACACAGAAAGTTTTTAATCACTGTGTTTATACAACCACCTACAGGAAGATTAGACACAAAACTGTATTCCAAGTCCAAAATAACCTCTCCCATTACCAGCATGCCTTTGTTTTGTGGCAAATTAGTACCAAGAGCATCATCATAAATACAGAGGCCATACAGATTAGCATTTGCGGTGTTCCCCATCCCTCATTTAGACGGCTTTTGGACATCCCTGACAGAACCAAGAAAACAAAACAGAATTGGGAACTGCCTACAGCCAATAAGTTGCCTTTATTTCATGAAGTTAGCGATCACCTTGAATTCCTGGTAGATCTTAGAAAGCATGTGAAAAAAAAATACCAGGGGGCAAACTTGCAAACCTGGGAAACAGTAGTTTTATACTAAAAAGCCAAAGAACCACTCGCAGTGGAGGTATCCCTGAGACCATAAGCTTGGATGATAATCCATCTGAGGTCAATACAGGATTACAAAAAATAAATCAGTCTTCCTTAAAGAAAAACTCCAGGAAAAAATCTGTTTTCAAATGTATATTTTAACCAGTTTGGTTACCAGTCACTGTAGTAGTCTGTGACTTCTACAGTGCTTTCCTGTTCTGGTGGGTGCCAGAGAAACTTTCCCTCTGGTAAACTATACACAGGGAGTCACTCGCTTGGTACCTCCAACATTCAGAAAATCTGCCAAATTCTTTTCAGTGAATACAAGGCATTCTCTGAATGGACAAAAGGAAGATCATTACTTTATCAGCTTATTTGCACCTCATTCAGAGAACACCTTGTATTCATTAAGAACACAATACATTTTTGGTGGAGGTGCCAAGCGAGCAACTCGGTCTTCGTACCAGACAGAAAAATGCTCCAGCACTGCAGAACAGGAAAGCGCTTCCTGTAAATGGCACAGGCTACTATGGTAGCTTTGAAGCTATTCTGCAGCCCCCCTGGATGCAGCATATTAATACTTACAGGTAACCACGCTGGCCCAATTTATATGTTAAAATTAATTCTTCCTAGAGTTCATTTTCAAGGAAGCCATGGCTGAGAGATAGATTCACACAACCTGAACTACATCCAGACAATTTAGAAAAATCTCCTTTTGGTGAACTGGAAGAAGCATGAAAAAATGATGTCCTAGTTGAGGTAAAAGGCAGAAAAGTACTAAAAAAAAATCAAAAAGGATTCTTTGCAGGATAAAGCTACCAGACCAGTACAGACACTTCCTGAAAAAATAGGCCAGGAAGCCTCTAGCAGACCACCACTGAACTGAAATTTAAAGCTACAGCAATTTATGCCACACATTCTATAATCAAGGAGCCAACTAGAACAGTGCTGAGATACCTATTAAGGGTTTTTGACCAGATAACCATGGTTTGGCAAGGTAAAGTCACAGCCAAGATAAAAGGTACACAGAACAGGGTTTTAAAGAGTGCTCCCAACCGCTTATCTGTTGGGTCCTTAAAGATGGGTGCATCTTCCACCAGTATGGTAGTCACCTTCATGGTAGCTGTAATAGCTTCACTGGAAGAGACAAGCTGTCCTGAGCTCACCTACAGTGTCTTTTGTTGCCAATGACCAATTCTCCTGTAAGTGGCAGTATAAACCAAAAGTTTAAAAAATGTCTGTGTCAATCATGGGCGGAGAAGAGGAAACTGCATTATACTAGTATAAAATAACAGGTCTCCATTTGTGAATTCTAGTGAAATACCTATATTGATGGCTAGAAATAAAGAGAACGTTATTTCATACAGAAAAAAGAAAATATATGAATGCAAACATAAGGCCTTAAACATGATACTATTGTTCAACCCCAGCTTGTAAATATTAGTCAAAAGAGCATCAGCTTTTTTTTTTTTATAAGATATACATTTTTAAACTCTTTTCTTAAATCTGTTTTTACTATCTAGAAACAAATTTTTTTGTTTTACGGATAAACAAATACATGACAAAGGGTTCTCAAAGCTCTATGGGTTCGCTACATAAACAATAGAGCAGCTTCCTTTGTAGCTCCATTTGTCAGACAAACTCCTGTTTTCTTAGTTCTTGTAAAATTTAAGCTTCTAACTTCAATTCACTTCACTGCTTTGGTTGATTTTGCTGGATTGCTGCTTTGCTAGTGACTGCTCCCTGCTCAACAATCTGCCCCAATATGCTGCTGCATCACTTTTGCTGTACCTCAGATCCATCAGTCACGCTGGCAAGGTGCATTGCACTGCAACTCCTGCAATTAAAACATAACTATTTCATGGTTGAGTATTATGACTTTACAACCGATGTGCTACAAGTATCGTGGCTCAGGAAGCTATTTCCACCCTTCAAGTACCTGCAAAGTCTCTGAAGACAGAAGATGATCATTAGATCGAATTCTGTTAAGCAGTAACGGCCATAGATGGATCGAAATTTGGCATGGCCCTGCTGAACCAGGTCAAATTTCAATTCATCTATGGGCAGCATAACTCTCTTGCCATAAAACCACATTTGGAGTTTCAGAAATTGTTTTGAAATGGTTCAAATCATATCTTACTGATTGCTATCACTTTGTCTCTCTTGCTGGATTTCAGTCCGAAATTGTCCAGTTTAGTCTGGTGTCCCTCGAGGCTCTATCTTGAGTTCCTTACTTTTTAGCATTTATAGGTTTGCCAGCTGCTAAGGTCACAGGTCCTCAGTTATAACTTCTGTGCTAACAATATCCTATCCAACTAAATCCTTAACATAAAAACATAGATGACTCAAATTTTTTTTCAATTAAACTGTGACAAGACTCAAATCAAACATGCCCTATGCTATCTTACAATGTGGCTGAAAAGCTGCTCAATACATTTGTATTATCCTGACTTGACTTCTGTAATGCTCTACTTGCTGGAGTACCCAGTGCCACACTAAACAGACTACAGTATGTCCAAAATGTGGCTGCCAAAATAGTGTATTGCAACTGATCACATTACACAACTGTGTACGGAACGCCTCTAGGTTGCCATATTGAATTCCATCCTACAGAAAATTACAGAACTGCAGATTATAATAGGCTTACCTGTAGATACAAGTGGTAGTACAGAGTTTACTACCACTTGAACATTCAGTTACAATATTACTTGTGTCTCAATATTATTTTTTTTTTTTCTTTGCCATTTCTTTCCCACCAAAGTGGAGTTACCCTTTAAAGAAGGTGTTCTTGGAAAGCGAATTCTAGGGTTTCAGGGCATAACAGAAGGCCCTGTCCCCCACTGAGTGTAAACGGGGTTTGAGTGACACAAAAGATGAGAATTAGAGGAGTAGGGTGATAAAAGTCGAGACATCTAATAGCATGCCAAAGTCGTGCAGAGCCTTTATAGGCAAGCACAATTTTGAGAGAGAGGATTTTGAAATCTGTGTGAAACCTAGCAAGTGCCAAAGACTGCCCTGCCACGGTGTGAAAAGAGTTAATAACCCAGGGTTCTCATTCAGGCAGGTTGAGGGGCTGCAGGGAATATTGATCATTCAGAGGAAACGGAGTTTTCAGTTACCTCATTGTTTGGTAAAAGCTGGTTTTCAAACTGGAGCCTGTAGCTTTTTTAGAGATCTGGGTGGGTTGAAATCTCCAATCCTGGGTCCATGTTTTGAGAACCACCGCCACACTAATTGGCCAGGTGTGTGCTGGGCTTTTAGGAGAGACCTGACTAGGGTTCTTGGCTCCTACCGGCAGACAGAGGAGGTCTCTATCCAGGAGTACAAATAGGAGCCCGAGCATCAAGGGACTGCCAAGTGTATGGATCAAGGTACTGAGTGGTACTGTGTCACGGTCAGTGGGACCAGACTAAAGGCCAAGAGGCTGAAGGTGGTTTGTTCTTTGGATAGAAGATAAATGCTGAAAACCCCTGCAAGGGAAACTATTTTTTTGCTTTATGAACATTCTTTTAATAAAATGGGCAGAAAAGGCCTTAAAGAAGAATTCAGCATGTCCTTAAAGTGAAACTTCCCGCTCTCAATTAACACAGACTACTTTAATCCTTATGCTGCTAGCATTAGAAAATAGATAGGAAAGTATATTGTATTTAAACTTTTTTTTTCCATATCTTCAGTTACTTCCTGGTTTCCAGGCCTAGACAAATGATGTTATACATCCCAGCAGTCTTCGGGAGGGGAGGAGGGGTTTTCTTAGCCAAGCACACCCTCCTGCCTGCATGCCAGAGCTAAGGGCAGATGGATTCCAAGTAGTAAATTCTACATGAATCATCTGCCCTTACTCAAGATGGCCAAAGCCAGAAATGTTAGGGGGTGTTTTTCAAAGAGATTTTTTTTTCCTGAGTATAAACAGAGACTATAAATACTAGAGGTATTAAAAGATCGTGAGCATGATTCAACCCCCCCACACGATCTTAATCCAGCATTTTCACAATTCATGTAAAAAGTGCAGAGCCGTTCAAAAAAAGCAGCCAGCAATGTTTATCAAAAACATTGCTCAGGGCTGATAGAGAGGGATAAAAAGAAACATTGCATCTTTCTGTTTATTCATTTACAGATCAAAAGTATAAATGTCGGCCTGCTAATTAAGTCAGTTTAACCACTTCAAGCGGAGTTCCACCCGTTTGGCACCTTTCGGGGGGGGGGGGGTATTTGCAGGTATTTGCTCCCACTTTCGCTGTAGTATCTGCGGCGATCTAAGCCATGTCCGGCCCCTCCTACATCCCCCCTGCTGTCTTCAGGGAGACACACAGGTCCCAGAAGACAGCAGGGTCCACTCAGAACGCGCAGCGTGACTCGCGCATGCGCAGTAGGGAACCAGGCTGTGAAGCCGCAAGGCTTTACTTTCTGATTCCCTTACTGAAGATGCCAGAGTCTCCACCTGGAGCCGAGGGACGGGTCAGCTTTGTGTGAGGACATCGCGGGCGTCCTGGACGGGTAAGTGTCCTTATTTTAAAAGTCAGCAGCTGCAGTATTTGTAATACTTTTAATTTTATTTTTTCAGGCGGAACTCCGCTTTAAGGACCAGGCCTATTTTTTAAACTTGTTGTTTACAAGTTAAATTTTTTTTTTTTTGCTAGAAAATTACTTAGAACCCCCAAACATTATATTTTTTTTTTTTCCCCAGATACCCTAGAGAATAAAATGGCAGTTGCAATACTTTATGTCACACCGTTTTTGCGCAACAGTCTTACAAATGCAATTTTTTTGGGGAAAAAAATACACTTTTTTGAATTAAATAAGAAAACAGTAAAGTTAGCCCATTTTTGTTTCTTGTGAAAGATAATGTTACGCCGAGTAAATTGATACCCAACATGTCATGCTTAAAAATTGCGCCCGCTCGTGGAATAGCGACAAACTTTGACCATTAAAAATCTCCATAGAAGATGTTTAAAAATTTCTAAAGGTTACCAGTTTTGAGTTACAGAGGAGGTCTTTTGCTAGAATTATTGCTCTCGCTCTAACGATCATGGCGATACCTCGCATGTATGCGTTCGCTTCTGCATGCTAGCACGGCGGGACGGGGCGCTTTAAAAAAATTTTTTGTTTGTTTTTTAGTATTTATTTTACTATTTACTTTTACACTGTCCCTTTAAAAAAGAAAATTTTGGATCACTTTTATTCCTATTACAAGGAATGTAAACATCTCTTGTAATAGAAAAAAAGCATGACAGGACCTCAAATATGAGATCTGGGGTCAAAAAGACCTCAGCTCTCACATTTACACTTAAGCACTTAAGGACCGAGCCTCTTTCAGAGATTTGTTGTTTACAAATTAAAAACTTTCTTTTCTTCTCAGATCTCATATTTACACTAAAATGCAATAAAAAAAAAATTTAAAAAAAATGTTATCATTTGAAAAAAATCAAAAGGAAAAAAATGGCCCTTTAAGAGCTATGGGTGGAAGTGACGTTTTGATGTCGCTTTCGCCCTGCAATGGTATGGAGACAGGTGGGGGCCATCTTCCCCTCACTCGTCTCCATACCCAGGAAGGAGAAGCATCCGATCGCCTCCGCCGCTACCGACGGCTCCGGTAAGCGGCAGAGGGCACCGGCCCTCTCCCACCACCGATAAAAGTGATCTCGCGGTGAATCCGCCACAGAGACTACTATTATCGCAAACCGGACCGCCCACTGAACAAGAGGATACTAGGGTCATGGTAGCTAGCTGCTGCCATAACATTGATATTCCTCTTCAAAATGAGAACGTATATCAGCGTGCGGCGGTCCGGAAGTGGTCAAATGCAATAATAAAAAAAATAAGTATTTTTTTCAAATAAAAAAAAAAAAGAAAATGTCCCCTTTAAGGCCGTTGGGCGGAACATTACTTCCGTCATCCAACATCATTGAGTCGAGTGGGGGCCATCATTCCCTCACTCAACTTTCTGCCCCTGAGGGTAGAACACCGGATCGTCTCCACCGCTACCAATAGCTCCGATAAGCGGCGAAGACGACAATAACGCGGAGGGAGGGGGGTGGGCACCTCTTCCGCCGCTAATAAAAGTGATTTTGCAGCGAATCCACCGCAGAGACCACTTATGTTAAAGAGGACCGCCCAGCATTTCAGAAAATACCGGTGTTATGGCTGCTATCTGCTGCCATAACCTTGGTATTCTATGTCAAAATACCGACAATACAATGACGGCGATTTGTGGTAAGTGGTTAAAGCAACCTTATCAAGTAAAAAAAAAATTTGTTTTGTTTTTATTAAATTTTCCTCTGTTTAACCCCTTATTAACCCTTCATTTACTCTAACCAGCCCTATTAACTCCTTATTCTCCTTCTACATTTATCTTCCTGCTGTTTTTTGTTTTTTTACTTCTATTTTATAAACTATTAATAATTAAATCTTTTTTTGTTTGCTTTGTTCATTAATATTTTTATACCTTTGACATATATTTACATGTTTTACATTGAAAAAAATGCGCAAAAATGAAAAAAATTGTATTTATTTCATTTGTAAAATAACTTTTCAATGCTTTGTACCATTGCCGACAGCCGAAGTATAAACAAAAAAGTTGCAGTAGGCATCCTTAATATAACTTAATGGTAATTTTTTAATTTCTTTACACATTACATTATTTTTCATTACATTTCTTGAAATATGATTGAAGCAAAGAGTATTATATCTTATTTTATTGCCATCTTGTTTGATAACCTAATTTTTAGGGGTTGTAAATCTTTAAAATAAAAACATTCTTCAGAATCGTGATCTTTATTTTAAGTAAAAAATAATAAAATTGGGGTTCTCATTTTATCCAGAATTGTGCAGCTCTAAATAAATACCCTTTGTCAAGTTTACTATGGCTTTTCTGAAGCCATAAAGCACCTTTTAACTCCATGTTGGGAGTGCTGGAAGAGAATAATCCTTTTCTAAAAACATGGGGCTGCCAGTGTTGAATTTACTCGGTTTTCCCTGATCAGCTTGCTTATGACAGGTCAGTGGGTCAGAATTTTGCTCAGGAAGGGCCAGGAAATAGTAGTTTCAGAAAGAATTGTACAACAGCAGCCTCAATATTTTTCTCAGTGCAGGTTTCCTGTAGGATTTATAATCCACATTCTCAAACTGGAGCTGAAGGATGCTTTAAAGGCTTCAAGAAAGCTGCTTGAAACTTGCTAAATGCTTCAATTAAGCGGATGCTTTTTAGACTAGCATTGACAAGCTATGACTAAATGCCTAAGCGTTTAGGGCTCAACAAACAAACATAGGAAATGAGAAACATTCTGATCGATTACAATCGTATAATGCATTACTTTCCGAAACATACCCGAATTGAATTCTTTCTCAGGCCTCGGATGTTTTCTTCTGAGTAGACGTTCATAAAGGACCTGCATGCGGGGCTTGGCTGATTGTAAGGATGGCACACATATGTACTAATTACACACCTTTCAAATCTGTGCTTTACGACTTAACTTGTGTTAGTGAGAAGTCAGACAGCAAGTAAGAGGAGATCAGTCAAGTAAAGCACAGAGAGCTAGTAGAGCTAGTAGAGAGAGAAGATTTTTCTATGATGTACATTGAGACTTTTGGTTTTAGTGCACTCCAGACTAGACAGGATAAGGCTGTTGTCAATCAACACAAGAACTGTCTAGAAGGTTAACATGCTCAAACTATGAAACTCAGTTATTTCTTTTGTACAGTATTGTGAAGTTATAGTTATTAGATACAGCAAGACAAATGTACATCATAACAAAGCAAGGGAAAAGAAAGATTAAAAAGAAAAAAAAAAAAAAAAAAAAGATACTGATAAACTAGTAACTACAGAAAAAAAAGAAGAAGAAAACACTATGAAATCTGCAATTCGTATCTTGCTCTATACTAATATTCCATTATCTGTGATAAAAAAAAATTGATCAGCAGTGCTTGTTAAAAGGCATACAGAGACATATGTAGCCACTAGTGATTTTAACACTAGACTTTTATATTGAAAAAATGCTCAGCAACTATAGCACATTGTTAGTAATTAGTATACAATGAGCAGCACCAATGTCCAAAACCATTGATTATTCTCAGCGCTAGCCTAAAAAATATCCAAGCAACATTATGAGAAAGAATGTCAGATATATCACATGTACATATGGCAATGATGGTTTTATACATGCACTTAAAAAGAATGACTGAATAGGGCACTTGGTGTGGTATGCAAAACACCTGCAATATTAATGACTTTGCTCTGGTTCAAGTAACAAAGCAGAACTAAACCCGCCTATTCTTTACAGCCAAGGAAGCGGCTTAGTCTGTTTGATCTGCAGTTGCTATGGTGCTGCACATGTGATTAGTTATGACACCAGCCATTTGATGGCTTGACAGTTCAGTTGAGAACTATGACAGTTATCTATGGCAGCCATCATTAAATGGAGGGCCGCAATCAGAACACGGACCAAGCGACGCTTCTTTCCAGAAGGTCAGGCCGCCAGTGTACAGTGCCACATCCCCACTTTGCAGGCATTGGTTGCTGGGACCGCAAACGACCCTGCAACCAATAACATTGCGTGTACACCCCACCTCCTGCTGTTTACTCTCTCGCAGCTCCCTGCCAGGCCGCGAGGTGAGATGTGACGTCAAATGCGCGTCCCCGCCCCCTGCTGCTCGTCATCTCGTAGCTCCTGGCTCTCACTCGGCCGGCTGCGAGGTACGATGTTATATGCATACCCTGTCCCCTTCAGCAGGACTCCCGGTGCAGCTCTCACGCCCCCCCCCGCAGCTTGTTACCTGTGCTGGCTCCCGCTCCCTGGGCACAATTTATGTTAAAGGGACATGCTGATGGTGACATATGTTAGTGGGGGCACACTGATGGGCACATATGTTAAGGGGCACACTGATAGGAGACACCAGGTGTAAGGGGGCCTTCTGATGAAGAAACCTGATGCAAGTGAGCACTTTGACGGGAATACCTGATGGGGGCACCCTGATGGGGACACCTGATTTAGGAGGGTACTCTGACGGTGGCAACGGATTTATGGGGGCACCCAATGTAATGAATTACTGTAGTAGGGGCACCTGATGTAAGGGGGAATACTATTGGGGACATTTGCATTTACAGAGTATTACCAGAGTGTGTGGAGGAAACAGTAAGAAAAGCGTGGCTTGCACCAAAAAAAGGAAAGAAGGCGCGTACAATCTTTAATAGCACAGACTTGTGATTCGGACCTCGACTGGAATTTTTTTTTAGTCACCGAACCTCCTTGAACTTTAATTCACTACCCCTGATCCATGGCATGCCTTGAATGGAACGTTTTTTGGCAAACGGCTAAATCAATGGGTTTAGTTCCTCTTTAAATCTGTGTCTACATTTTACAGATTGGAAGGATAAAAAAAGAGAGAGTTTATGATACAGAGATACCTATTGGCCCAAGAAACCAGAAGTAAAGGAAAGTAATAAAAAATTTATTGCAAGAAGGCAGTATAGATTTAGTCTTTTCATACTTACCCAACTCCAGTTTAAGGGAGGAAGGTAACTCTTTTGTTACAGTCATGAAATAGCTGTATAATCCCTTAAATGATACCAGCAAACAGGCACACAGTGTATAATGAAAGTTGTAGGCATGTTGTAGGAAACATTCTTGAACCACAAAGCTGTTGCCCTGAAAAGAGAGGCAGACATCAGCAGCTTGCAGCAAGTGCAAATGATACAAAGCTGGTAACATTTAGAGGCTCTTAAGCATTTGCAGGGAGTATCGACCAACATTTATCAAACAGTAATTCATACTCTAGTGAAAATCACACCTGTGGTACTTCACATTTTGACTAGACCTGCTCTGATAATGCCCATATGCTGAAAAGGGTGGTGAATAGCACAAAACATGTCAGAATAGAATTTGTTCCTGTTGGCTATTTTAAGAAAGGAAGATTATTTTGCATCTCAGTGTGCGGCATTGCTATTGCCAATAGAATTGATTGTTTTAGTGGAGATGAGCCAAACCAGCACCTGACATTTGATTATGAAGCATGATCTTGCCTGGAGCAGCATTTGAAATATTTAAGTACAGTCATCTATACCAGAACTGGTGTTCTGGTATAGATGAGGGCTCCTCAATTGCATGGGGTTGTTTTCCCAGGGCATTGCCCAATGTCTCCCTAGCTGTACTTGGTTCTCTAGCGAAGCCAGAATGGGTTACACCAAAGCCGCATGCTTATCCATAAAAAATACACTGACAGCAGATGTAAAATCCTATCAAAGCACTCAAATTCCTCATCTTCCTTGCCTCTGTTTGATAATTTTTAAGGGAAAATGTTGGGACAGAAATATGCATGGTGCACAGTACCAGTGTGAACCTGGGCCGTCCTTTTACTGCTGCAGTTATCACCATGTCGGATGTCACAAGTTGGAAGATTAGGACAAGGATCCTACTTTTATCCGACTTCAATGATATTCAATGGGCTGAAGTAGGACCAAAGTCGGACCAAAGAAGTGCAGGGAGCATTTTTAAAGTCGGACCATCTTGTGTCGGACCAGTTAAGACGGCTCTCATAGGGAATCATTGATTTGCACACGTCGTTCGACATGAGCTCCCAATGTCGGAACGTTTGTTGCACCAAAGTGGGAGCAAAAACTTATCTTGTTCATTCAAGTGGGATGGAAGTAGGACCGAAGTAGGACCGATGTAGGACAGATGTAGCAGGGCAAAGTAGGATGATAGTCGTACAACAGTTGTGTCATATCAGTGTGAACCCAGCTTCAGGCCAGGTTCACACTGGCACGACACAAAAGTCATACAACTGTGGATCCGACACTGCCCTGCGACTTGAAGTCTGACATCCATCCGACTTTGATCCTGACAATACCAGGCACTTTGTCTGGTATGACTCTTTAGGGGACACTCCACACCAAATATAAAAAAAAAAATGTTTTTAAATTTTAAAAAACCACGACACAATGGGTCTACCACAGAGGGGATCAAGTCCTTCATGTACCTTAGGCAGGTGACTGAAAGTAGGCATGACAGAAATCAGGGATGAGACACTCAACTTCCTTAGGAGTAAAGGCTCCCAAGACCTGCTCCCTTGTTAAATATGTCAAAATGCCTTTGTGCTTTTTACTGGGATCACCCTTCAGTACAATATAGGCATTAGTGTCTGTGAGTTGCCTTAATGCGTCAGTTCTATAGGTCTCCCTATCCAAAACTACCGCAAACCCCCCTTTATTTGCATTGTGAATCATAATGGAGGGATCCTCCCTTGGATTTCTCAGTGCAGATCTCTCAGTATGTGTGAGGTTATCATCCAAAATGCATGAACCGGAGGAAAACACAGAGGAGGAGGAGCGCATGGAGGGGGAGTGGAGGAGGACGGGGGGTAGAGGGAACTGGAGGAGAACACGGAGGAGGAGGAGCGTATGGAGGGGGACCAGAGGAGGAAGGGGGGCACCGGAGATGAACACAGGGGAGCGCACGGAGGGGGAGTGGAGGAGGATGGGGGGGGACCGGAGGATCCCGCGAAGGAATACAGAGGAGGACTCATAGGGGAGTCAGAGGAGGATACAGGGGACTCTCAGGAACAATCGTTGCAGCGGCGGGGAAGCTATAATCACTGATCTCCCTGTGCTTCTCCCCCTCTCCCCTCCGCGGCTTTCAGCTGCTTTATTGAAAGCCGCACAGGGAAATCGGTGATTATAACTTCCCCGCCACCACACCGACTGTTCCTGAGTGTCCAGGTATCTGGTGAAGCATCGGGAGCATTTGCAGGAGTACAAGTACTCCTGCAAATACTCGGTATCGGTCCAGATACCGATACTAGTATCGGTATCAGGACAACCCTACCCTACATACACTGGGTCTAGATATAGAAAACTGAGTGGAAAGCAACCAGTGCCAGCCGGAGAGGACACATTTGAGGAAGCTTTAGATGAATGGGACATTCCCAAGGCCCAGAAAAACAGAGTTACTGAGAGCTTAAGGGGCCCTGCCTCAGAAGCCATTCACAGTTTAAAACTCAGCAAGCAGGATTGTACTGTTTAGGACTACTTGGGTATTCTGTAAGACGTGTTTGGACGAACAGAAAAGGCATCTGACCTTATGTATCAGTTCTAACATACCTATCAGAATGAAGGGGGAAAAGCTATCTGACTATATTAAGCGTCTGGACAAGATAATGCACCAGGTATTACTAAAATAGGGCTTGGATCCCAGGTCAGTAGATGAGGTTCAGGCATATCAGGTTTTGGAGGGTAGCTCAACCCCTAGACCCTATCACAATCCAGCTGAAAACTCGAGGAGATGGAGAAATCCTAAAGTATCCTGACCTAATCTGGGCTATACGAGAAGAGGAGGCCATGCTGGAAAACAAAAAAAGGACCCAGAAATCAGCGCCTGTTGCTGGGGTTAGAGTAGCTAGTGTGACTAATGGCAGCACAGAGATAGAGCTTTTGAAAACCCAGGTGTCACAATTGATGGAGATGATGACTCTGACAGCCAGAACCATTTCCAACAAGAGTTCTCTGATAATAGGAACGAACACTAACCTTGTCAGAAAGCTGCTCACTCCTCTTGTATTGAAGTCTTACACCCCAACTAAAGGCATACATCCTATGCTGCGACAAGTGTATCAGCACCTAGTCGAGGAACAGTGAGCCCCAGCTGAAGGAGTGGGGAAGATTTGGCGATCGGACAGAAGTGAGAAGATACTACAACCTGGAGAGTTGGTGTGTCCATAAGCTTCAGTCAAGCTCAATTGGAAACCACCAGGCCACTTAGTTGTCCTTGAAGCTGACCGTCAGGGAGAGGACACAGGAGTGGAGGTAATCCCAGAAGTCATATCAATTCGGGCTCTGCAACAGAGTTGTGGGAAGATCCCTGTCAGCATTCGGAATGTTACAGCCTCGTAACCACTCGTAATCCACTCACCTGAGTGGAATAAAAAGGTCAAAGCCCAGCTCCTGAGATGGTAGAATATGTTCTTGAGAAATTAGTTTGATGTGGGGTGTGCGAAAAGTGCCCAGCACCGGATTCACCTTCAGGAAGACAAGCCATTCAGGGAAAGAGTCAGACGGATCCCTTCGGGGGATTATCAAAATCCCCATGCACCCTGAGGACAGGGAAAAGACAGCTTTTAATCACCTCAGTAGGGTTCTTCGAGTTTGATAGGATGCCTCAAGGTCTGGCCGATGCCCCAGCAACGTTCCAGAGACTGATGGAGAAGACAGTAGGGGACATGAACCTAATCGCAGTGTTCGTGTATCTAGAAGACATCATCGTCTTCAGCAAAACTCTCGAAGAACATGAAGAGGGTCGGGAGAAGGTTCTCAGGAGACTCCATGACGAGGGCTTGAAGCTGTCCCTGGAAAAATGACAGTTTTACCATCCTTCAATGAATTACCTCGGCCATGTTGTCTCTGCTGAAGGAATAGCTACTGACCCTCAGAAGCTGGAAGCTGTCACCTCTTGGCCAACGCCTACCAATGTAACTGAGCTTAGGTCGTTCCTGGGATTTTGCTCATGCTATAGAAGGTTTATCGAAGATTTGCTAAAATAGCTCAACCCCTTAATGAGTTGTTGAAAAATGAGGATGATGATGACCCCGATTCAACAAGACCCATCGAGAAAATCAGAGGACCCAGGAATCCTCGAGAGTCTATCAAAGACTAGTGGACCGACTAGTGTAAGCAAGCCTTTCGGCAGCTGAAGTGGAGTCTAACAACTGCTTCTGTTTTGGCCTATGCCAATCCAGCCAAGCCGTATGAGCTGCATGTTGATGCCAGTCGAGATGGGCTAGGCGGGTTACTGTATCAGGAGCAGGATGGACACCTGCGGCCTGTTGCTTATGTGAGCCGAAGTCTTGCACCTGCTGAGAAAAACTACCCTACTCACAAGTTGGAAATCTTGGCTCTGAAGTGGGCAGTGGTGGACAAGTTAAAAAGACTACATGTATGGTGCAGACTTCGTGGTCAAAACTGACAACAACCCACTCACGTATTATATACTCACCACAGCAAAACAAAACTGGATGCCACCGGGCACAAGTGGTTGGCTGCCCTATCAGGATTTCGCTTCAGCTTAAAATCCTGCCCAGGAATTGGGAACAGAGATGCTGATACCCTGTCAAGGAGACACTATGACTTGGAGGTTTCCTCTGAAGAGTGGATTCAACTGACTCCAGAAGGGATACAAGCCTTGTATCAGAGAGTGGAACATCAGGCCAGAGGAACAACTGGGGCGGAAGCCATCGGAGTCTCAGTGGCAGGTATTCCCAAATACTAATACTGATTTTTTCCCAGGTCAGGAATAACGGCCTACCTAAGCTTTCAGATAGGGACCAGAGAAAGGACCACATAGCAGATCCCCTCTGTAGTTTAACACTGAAGGCCCTGGAGGGCTAACGCCCAAATCTATTGCCAACTAACTCTCCAACAGGAGCACGACTAGTACACAAGGAATGGGATCGACTGCGGTTACGCAATGGGGTGGTCTACCGAAGGGGCCCCTCAGATGATCCTGAAGATAAGTGGCAGCAAGAAAGCATAGAGCAACTGTGCTGCCTGCCATACATGACAATCATGGCCTCCTAGGGCCTGAGAAGACATTCAGACTGGTGCAAGATCGGTTCTATCGGCCCTGTATGCATGCTGAAGTTGAGGGATACTGTCACTCCTGCATATGATGTATACAGAGGAAGACTCTGCCCCACAGAGCTGACCCAATGGGCCATCTTCAAAGTCAAGGACCACTGGAATTAGTGTGTATTGACTTTGTGTCTGGAGCCTGACTCGAGTGGACATCGAAATGTTTTCGTGGTGACCGACCACTTCACCCGGTATGCCCAGGCATTCCCAACTAAAGACCAAACAAGCATTTACAGTGGCCAAAATTCTGGTAGAGAAGTTCGTTGTCCACTACGGCCACAAGCTGAGATATATATTTTGATGGACTGTCCCTCCTTTGAGGGACCAAAGGTTCTCTGGTGGGGGAAGAGTGTAGCGGGGTTGCTGAGTCCCCCCGCATTGTCAGGCAGCTGGGGGCTTTCCCCCCCCTGCATGGACAGCAGGGAGACTCACAGGGGGACACTGGAGAGGCTGTGCTGTGGGCGGCTGCAGCCCCCCCGCATTCGAAGCGCCACCACATCGGTGTCCCTCTCCCACCTGCCGTTCAGTCTGTCGTCGCACACCCCCCCCCCCCCCCCGCTTGAGCCAGTAGGGCAGAACACTGGCAGCAGCGCTGTGACAAGGGGAGAGTATGGGCTGTCAGCACATTCCCCCCCCCCGCCCTCGTCTTGTCACAGCCCCATTGGCCTGAAGAGGGGACCAATGAGCAGCTAGGGAGGAGCATGATGGGACATGAAGTGGGGGAACGGGGTAAACTACAGCTCCCAGCATGCCCTGAAAGAGGAGGAGGGTTAGAGAAATCCCAGGGAAAAAAGAGACTGTGAGGGGACTAAGGAGAGCTGTCGGGGGGGGGGTTGGGGGAGAGACACATACTCTGGCAGCATCAGAGAGGGAGAAAGCCAAGCTTTTCCAGAGACTGCCAGGAGAGTGTTGCCTGGAGACTGGAGAGTGAGGACGCCTGAGGGGATCCAGGAGCAGAGACAGCCACGTGGTCCACTACTATTCAGTCCAGGGACCCTACTCAGCAGCCCAGCACCACTCAGCTCAGCAGAGACGACCCACGCCTTTCAGGGATCGCGATACCCATCTGGGTATCGGGTCAGCCGCTGCCTGGTCACCTTGTGAGTTTTGACACCAGTCATCTCGATCGGCCATCAGCAAGAGATCCAGTGCCTTACAACATCGCTAGGAGCATCAGGAGCTTGAACCAGCACCTGTGACTATCGTTGTGTCATCGCACAGAAGACTGGTGAGTGGGTGTAAACCCAACATCCCTCTTGACACAATACTGACACTGCATGCGAACACCAATTTCCTTTTTTAGTGTCACGGGATGCTTGTTTGGAGTTGCCATCTCTAGTAGTTTGTCGTTTTAAATCTCTACCAAACGGAACATTCTAGATGATAACTGCTCCACGCGAGCTTGTTTAAAACTACTGTTAAAACAAGGGCCCCACCGTTTGCTAGCAGAAGACACTACTATCCTTCACCTCAGGACCTATAACGTTACAGAACTGTGCTTACTATACTTGTGTAACCTATTCTTTTCTTTGTATGTTTGCCTCTCAAGGGTGTTTGCAGCCCAGAAAAAGCTGAGGAGTTGACCAGTCTTCTCTCCTACCTCTCAGCGCCTAAGTTAAGGGCACATAGGCTACTGACCTTTCTATACTTACAGTTGCTAAACATTGAAGTTTGTCTTTTCTAATATATTAATTCTTTGCACCAAGGTTTAAATGAGTTGTAAGTTTCCATATGCCTTAAACCGCAATATTATATTCGGCTCATTTATCACTAACCAGTTGTGTCTGTCTGTTTCTGATATCAATCAACAGCCAGGATATTGGTACTTTCTTCACTTGCATTCTTGAAAGTGTTTGCGATAATTCTATAACTAACCAGGTATGCCAGAGGGGTTGAGCCATTCTTGGAGTTGAGGCGTAGAACAGAAAATCCAAAATTACCAAGCGGCTCCTTTGGGAGTGGCGCTACATACATATTTGGAGAACACGATAAATCAGTGATACAGTATGTATATCCATGATTTGACACTCACAGTTAAAAAAAAATGCCTTGTATAAGTCACCAATATTAAAAAGATTTCTGGACGCTGTTTTCCACCTAAACCGGTCAGCTACGATCTAATTGCAGGGGCACCAGTAACCAGCAGCTGCTAGGGCCAGAAAAATGCCCAGCCGCGGGGCTGACCCATAATTATGGGATCTAAAAAAATGGTAGGCTTGGTATTAATAGTGATGTGAACGAGCTGACTGAATTGCCCCTGCAATTGGATCAGGCTCTCTATTGGGTTTTGGTGGGAAATGCATTTAATGCGGCAGGGCGGCCCTGCTGCACGAAACAAAACAACGCACGCGCCCACGGAGACCCGCAAGCCACCGATGATCATTCATTGGAGAGGCAGAACGGCGGTCTGCCTATGTAAGGCAGACTGTCGTGTCACAGAGGAAGAGAGAGATCTTGTGTTCCTGCTAATCAGGAACACAGATGTGTCTCTTCCTCCAGTGAGTCCATCCCCTACAGTGTTAGGGAGCACACTTAACCCTTTGATCGCCCCTGATGTTAACACCTTCCCTGCCAGTGCCTCTGCAATTGGATTGGGCTCTCTATTGGGTTTTGGTTGGAAACACATTTAATGCGGCAGGGCGGCCCTGCTGCGCGAAACAACAAAACAACATGCACGCCACCGATGATCATTCATTGGAGAGGCAGAACGGCGGTCTTCCTATCTAAGGCAGACCGTTGTGTCACAGAGGAAGAGAGAGATCTTGTGTTCCTGCTAATCAGGAACACAGATGTGTCTCTTCCTCCAGTGAGTCCATCACCTACAGTGTTAGGGAGCACACTTAACCCTTTGATCGCCCCTGATATTAACCCCTTCCCTGCGAGTGTCTTTTATACAGTGACAGTGCATTTTTTTTTAGCACTGATCACTGTATTCGTGTCACTGGACCCCAAAAAGTGTCACTTCGTGTGCGATTTGTCTGCCGCAATGTCACAATCCTGTGAAAATCGCTGATCGCCGTCATTGCTAGTAAAAAAAAAAATGTTAAATAAAAATGCCATAAAAATATCCCATAGTTTTTAGACGCAATAACTTTTTCGCAAACCAATCAATATACACTTATTGGGATTTTTTAACAAAATATATGTAGCAGAATACATATTGGCCCAAATTGATGAATAAATTAGATTTTTCACATATTTTTATTGGATATGTTTTATAGCAAAAAGTAAAAATATATATTTTTTTTTTCAAAATAGTTGATTTTTTTGTTTACAGCGCAAAAAATTAACACCACAGATACCACGCAAATACCACCAAAAAAAAAAGCTCTATTTGTGGGGAAAAAAGGACATCAAATTGTGTTTGGGTACAGCGCTGCATGACCACGCAATTGTCAGTTAAAGTAACAGTGCTGTATCGCAAAAAATGGCCTGGTCATTAAGTGGGTAAAACCTTCCGGAGTTGAAATGGTTAATATTTATGCGGCTTTGGTGATTTATAAAAGGCTTTGTTCTGAGTGTCAAATCATGGATATATCACTGTGATTTATCATGTTCTCCAAATATGTATATTGATCGTTATAATTTAATATAGACATAATATAACATCACTGCTGGATACTACCCTGAATAAAAGAAAAATTGAATCGCGTTTGCGGTGTTTCTATGTACATCTATTTAGAAGATACTATACTATGTGGTAACAGAAAGGCATGTATTCATAATGTACAGATGCCATACTGTATCCTAGTTGTCACACCAGCTAGCTGCAAACTCTCTTCTTTTAGACCCCTTTCACACTGAGGTGCTTTACAGGCGCTATAATCGCTAAAAATAGCGCCTGTAAAGTGCCTCTCCTGTCACTCCAATGTGAAAGCCCGAGGGCTTTCACATTGGAGCGGTGCGTTGGCAGGACATAAAAAAAAAAGTCCTGCAAGCAGCATCTTTGAGGCGCTTTAGGAGCGGTGTATAAAAACTCCTAAAAAGCCCCTGCCTGTTGAAATCAATGGCTGCAGTGGCGCTTTGCCGGCATTTTTTAACCCTTTTTTGGCCGCTAGCGGGGGTTAAAAGCGCCCCGCTATGGGACGAAAAGCATCGCTAAAACAACAGAAAGCACTGATAAAAATATCGGTGCTTCACTGCTGATGTCCCTAACGCCCCAGTGTGAAAGGGCGATTGTGTTTTATGATAGTCATTAATAAAATATCAAGTGTTTTAATATACTACTTCTAGTGGTTACCTTTAAAGTCCCAAAGGGGCATTGCCTCTGTTTGTGTACTGGCAAAGAAGTTACTGAATATACTATGAAGAGAAGTGCGTTAGAGGCTAGGGAAAATATTATAAAACTTATGATAAATAAATAAAAACAAGTGTGTTTAGTGTTGTGGACATTACTGAGGGAACAATGTGTAGTGAGGGTATGGACAATGAGGTTAAAAAAGGTCTATAGGGGTATGGGCAATACCGAAAGAACAATGTGTGTGCTGGAAATAACTCCATAAAGCATTGCGTGTGTGTAAAAAAGTTTTGACTCTAAAAGTCACCCAAAGACTCAGCACTATAAAATTGTGTATATGAAATATGGGCCTGAAAGTCCCAAAATGCAGTTGGAAAAAGTCTTAAAGTGATGTGGGTGCAAAAAAAAAAAAAAAAAAAAAACACACAGATAGACTCATCCCCAGACTCCGCAATATAACATTGTGCATTGCATGTAAGAGGTGGCCTATGCTTTCTTGCCACATCTATTCCAGGCGTTAGAATTCTCCAGTAGTAAAAGTTATCTATTTTTTTATCAATGGGTGAAGTACTGAGACCAAGATGTCCTAGGAGTAGCTGGTCAGGGAATAGACTCAGATGCTGGTATCAATTGGTCAGAGCTGAATCTAAAGCCAGCCATACATGGACTGAAATTTGTCCAATTCAGCAGGGACTGGTCTCTTTCGATCCGTGTATGGGCAGGGAGGTTGTATAGAAGTCTATCTACCAATTAACTTCAATACAACCGCCTTGTCGCATTTTCCCCAAATCACTCAGCGCTGCTGGCTATAACTGGCAGCACTAATCAGTGTATTCTGAAAACAGGGAAGTCTTCCTGCTGTCAACATACAGCTCTCAGTATGAAGAATTCCACCATTAACATGGAGCAGGTGGATGGGGAAATCGAGTCAACTCGCTGGTTGAAAGAAAAAGAAAACATTACTCATCTATGAGCTACTTCACATATGCTGTGGAGCAGTTGCACAGGGCTGAGAGCTACCCGTGCTGCTAACAGCTTATAAGATTTAACAAAGCACTACATTTTAGTAGGTTCTTACATCTGCAGACAGCTGCTTTGTGTAGTTACTGCCAAACACTACACTTTCCAGGGTTGGGATTGAAGACTCTTTATTCTGGGTGGGGGCATTTCTGTTCAACCAGGTATTTTTCATTGCACGGTGAAAGCTGAAAAAAACAATACAGTTAGAATTTAATATTATGTTCATAACAGGAAGGTCACAACATGAAACAACAAATTTCCTACTAAAGTAAGCCAAGATGTTCTGTGAACATCACTAATGTAACTGCCTATCCTAACAACAAGATTATTAGCTTGAGAATAAATTTGATGGCCAGAACCAATGACCAGCTCACAACCTGTATAACATGCTCGTCCCCAGGACTTCTCTAGAGCCTCTCCCATTCTCTGGAACTCCTTACCCCAATCTGTCCTGCTATCTCCTACTAAGAACTCATCTGTTCAAGGAAGCCTACCCTGCCTTTAGCCAATAACAGAATCTTCTATGTCTCCCATCAGTTCATTACTCAGTTATTACCTTCTGTTTCACCAGCCCCTCCCTATTAGATTGTAAGCTCCTAGGAGCAGGGCCCCCCATATCCCTCTGGTATTGAATTGTATTGTTGCTGTATTGTCTCCATTTATAAGCACTGCGCAAATTGTTGGCGCTATATAAATCCTGTATAATAATAAATCATACTGTGCCTGTCTTCAGAAGAGAACACA
Source organism: Aquarana catesbeiana (assembly GCF_042186555.1). Classification (NCBI taxonomy): domain Eukaryota; kingdom Metazoa; phylum Chordata; class Amphibia; order Anura; family Ranidae; genus Aquarana; species Aquarana catesbeiana. The sequence continues at coordinate 306,076,559 of NC_133327.1, read as the reverse complement.
TTGTTCGAGGAAAAAAAAAAAAAAAGACAAAGGGCCAGATGTTGACTCAAAAGATATATTTGGGCACATTTATTTTAAACTAACTCCAATTTAAAACAGTTTGAACTGTGCAGCAAATTAAAAAAAAAAAAAAAAAAAAAAAAGGGAGGAGACAAAGATTTGAACCCCCTTTTTGATACTCTCATATAACTTTGTATGAAATGTCAACAGGCAGATTGTAACAAACTGTTGCGGACAAGTGGTATCTCCACCCTGCATGTCCGTTTGTTCCGAGTGCTTCAACTAGAGTGAACATATCAAACACAAATTCAACAAGTTCTAAAACAAGCCCAGGAGTATCTTGTGATTGCAGAGACAAGAACATAATGCGGGAGTGAAGGTAAAACATCTGCCACCCCTAGTGCCACTCCATGTGCAGCATTTGTGTGACACCTTGCGTGCTGCGAGGAAAGCAAGACACCCTTGCATTGTGATGTTTGGTGTGCATGTGTGTATGCAGTGTCAACCCCATGTACCATGAATGCGTGCGGGAGGTAACGCCCTGTTTAGTGCATGTGTTTGCCCTGCAATGCCTCTCTCTTCACTGCAGCAGTGGAAGTCCCAGGCTACCAAGAGAGGAAGTTGAACCTGGCACTTCAGCCACTGCTATGAGTATACCAAGTAGAATTTACACCAATCCCCTCTGCACAAAGAGAACCCACAAGTGTTCAGCGATGAGCATGTTTAGGATCTCTTTTTATTGTGTCACGTACTCTGACCTCTATTTCCGATTATAAATGTTCTTCTACACTTTTTTTTTTCCCCTTTCTTTTTTTTTTGCCACCACAGAAAATTCCTAGAGAGACCTAATTCAGCTTCTCCGCTCATAAATGTCTCTTCTCATCTCTTCATCATTGTGGCATATGTTTCGTTTTCAAAGAAAGAAAAAAAGAAGCAACAGGGATTTACAAGGGAATAGTGAAAAGATAAAATCGTACAGCCTAACAAGGCCCATCCCTTAGTTCCCTTCCCCCTTTCACTCTCTAAAATTTTATATAACCCTTGTGCAATACCTATGATCTAATTGATGGCTAGTTTAAATCCTAATTTTTTCTGCATAGCTCCATGTTTTTTTGAACTCCTTCCAACATTTCCATTTATCTACTTCTATCTTTTCCTCTTTGTTATAATGAATATGCTCCATGGTATAGGTCTCTTCCACGGCATTTATCCAGTCCCACATCTCCGGGCTTTCTTTTCCCCACCAATTTTTAGGGATTAATCTTTTTGCTGCGTTTAATAAATGCGGAACTAGGGAAGTTCTATATTGTTTCACATTCCCTTCTATGCCGTGGAAGAGAACCACCCACGGATCTTCTTTTACCTCTGTTTTAGTAATCTCCTTGATCAGAACCAAGATTTTTTTCCAAAATGTTTTGATAGTCGGGCAGTTCCACCATAAGTGGGCCATAGTACCCACCCCTCCACAGTCCCGCCAGCAGTCTGCCAGTTTCCCATGTTGGAATTTACTAATCTTATCTGGCGTTGCGTACCACCTCGCCAAACATTTATAATTCATCTCGGCCATTTTTATATCTGCCGCTGAGCTGTGGGCTAGGGTTAACATTTTTCTAATAGTGCTTTTGTTTTTTTGTGTTCCCAGTTCCTTTTCCCATTTTTTGATGAATGCAGGTACCTCTGCTTCTTCTTTCAATAATAATTTATATAGCTTAGATATAGTGTTTTTTTTTTTTTTTCGAAGTACATAATTTTTCTAGAGCCGTCAAATTTTCTCCCGATCTTATCGGTTGGGGTAAATTTTTCACGAAGCGGTCTAATTGCATGTACCTCCATTCATCTATCACCCATGTGTCTGTATTTTGTTTCAACTCTTCAAATGTGCCTATTTTCCCTTTTTTTAGAATCTCTCTAAGTTGTACTTTATCTTTTTTTATCCAATTCCCACCTATATTTATTTTCCCTGGTGCAAAATATTCATTCTCCTTTAATTCTATCAGGGGAGAATTATAAACCTTGTCCAATTGCTTATAAACTGTATCCCATATCTTTAAGACTACCTTTGTCAAACAGTGCGTTTTCTCGTCTACCATTCTGTGATTCGGAGGGTTCCAAATAATAGACCCTAAACGTGTTTTACTATAAAATTTTTCTATGTTTACCCATCTTTTTTCTTGGTTATCCCTAGCCCATTCTACCGCTCTTGATAAGATTATAGCTTTGTAATATTTTAGGATGTCCGGGACCGCAAGGCCCCCTTTATCTTTATCTTGTTTTAAGATCTTTAAGGATATTCTTGATTTTTTATTTTTCCATATGACGTTAGATATTATTGATTTTAACTTTCTAATGTATTCCTGTGGTAGTTTAATTGGTAACATCTGAAATTTATACACGATCTTTGGAAGGAGGATCATTTTTATGGCATTTATACGCCCCAACCATGAAAGTGGTTTTGTCTGAAGCTTTTTTCCCTCCCTCTTTATCTCATCCAAGAGAGGGATATAGTTTTTCCTGTATATCTTCTCCGGGGAGTTTGGAAGCCTTATTCCCAGGTATTTAATCTCTTTTTTCCAGCGAAATTGGAAACCTCTCTTCAGTTTTTCCTCCTCTACTTTACTTACATTTATATTCAAGATTTCCGATTTCCCCATATTAATCTTAAAATTTGTTATTTCGCCATATTGTTTTAATATTTTAATCAGTCTTGGCATTGTATTTCCAGGGTTACTTATATAAAAGAGCACGTCATCCGCAAATGCGGCCAACTTGTGCTCTTCTTCTCCCACCTTAAATCCCTCGATATCGGGGTTATGTCTGATTGTTGCAAGGAGAGGTTCTAGGGCCAGTATAAAAAGGAGGGGAGACAGGGGGCATCCCTGTCTTGTCCCTCTCTTCATCTCGAAGGGTGATGACAGGGTTCCGTTGATCTTAATGGCTGCCTTAGGTTTTCTATATAATGTTTTAATCCGTCCTATCATCTTTGGACCTACTCCTATTGTTTCTAGAGTCTGAAACAGGAACCCCCAGTCTACCCTGTCAAATGCCTTTTCGGCATCACTTGACAGGAGCAAACCTGGGGGTCCCTCCTCCCTTCTCTTCTGGAGCAACAGTAGGGTTCTCACCCCATTGTCTCTTCCTTCCCTTCCTGCTATAAAGCCCACTTGGTCCGGATGGATCACCTCATTCATTAATTCTTTCATCCTCGTAGCTAATACCTTTGCATATATTTTTGTGTCTACGTTAAGTAATGATATCGGTCTATAGCTAGCGCATAAAGTCCCATCTTTAGCCTCTTTTGGAATCACGGTAATTGTAGCGAAGAGCGCCTCATTACTTAATTCAAACTCTCTTCCCAACCCATTTTTTTCGGTACTAGTATATCTTTAGATTTCTTGTAGTAATATATGGTGAACCCATCTGGACCTGGGCTTTTCCCCTGTGCACTGTCCGCTATTGCTCTAACTATCTCCTCTTCTGTAATTGGTTTCTCTAGGTCCTCTCTGGAATTTTCCGTAATCTTAGTTAATTTGGCTAGCTTTAAGAATTCCTTGGTCTTCCTGTTTTTAATTTCATCACTTATCTGGCCTCCGTTCACCTCCCCTGTATACAATTCGCTGTAATAATTTTTAAATACCTCACCAATCTCTTTCGTTTCGTAAACCATCTTCCCTTGTTTGTCCTGTATCTTTCCTATAAAGTTTAGGGCTTTTTTTTTTACTGAGTATTCCAGCTAGATGTTTTCCCCCTTTATTTCCCCACTGGTATCTTTCTTTAGCTATTTTATAGAATTTTTCCTTTGTTTCTTGTTCCATCAGCTTTTTTAGTTCGTCTTGTTTATTTACCAGTGCTAAATATGTTGTTTGGTGGTGTCCTCTGTATTTTTTATGTTCTTGTTCTAAGTTAAAAATTTCTGTTGTAAGGTTTCCCATTTTATTTTTCCTTTCCTTCTTTCTCCTTGCTCCTTCTTGTATTATTATTCCCCTTATGTAGGCTTTATGTGCTTCCCATATCACCGACCCCGAAATATCTCCTGTTTCATTTGTTGCGAAGTAATGTTTTAACTCTCTCTCTACCTTATTAAAAGGTATCTTCATTTTGTAATAGATCTTCATTTATTCTCCATAGTGACTGTTTTCCTTGGGCCCTGGAAATCTGCATCTCCATCTCAATGGGGGCATGGTCTGATATTGTGATAATTCCTATTTTTGAGCCTACTATCCTGTCTAAAAGTCTATGGTCTACTAGAATATAATCGATCCTAGAATACGTCCGGTGCACAGGGGAGTAGAACGTGTAATCTCGTGTTTTACCATTCAAAATCCTCCATATGTCTACCAATTGATTATTATGCATTTCCTGTTTTATCTTTCTCAGCTGACCGTTATTCGTCCCCTGTGCCCCGGACGTACTGTCGATCTCTGGGTCTAGGCACATATTAAGGTCCCCCATTACTACTAATCCCCCACTCCTGAAGTCCATTAATTTCTCCAATGTGTCCTTCAGGAATTTTATTGGGTTTTTATTTGGGGCATATATATTGGCTAGAGTGCATCCTATTTCCCCGAGTGTTCCTTTGATAAATAGAAATCTCCCCTCTGGGTTCTGCATCATGCCTCCTAATTTAAAATGCACCCCTTTTGCTAGTCCTATCGCCACTCCCCTTGCTCTTTTTGATATTGCGTCTCCGTAATACCAATTCGGGAATTCTCTCGACCATAGTCTAATATTTGAGTCATATGTTAAATGGGTCTCCTGCAGGGACACCACTTCTGCCCCATAAGTCTGTAGTTCCTTTAAGATTTTATGTCTTTTCGAAGTTGAATTTAAGCCCTTTACGTTATAGGATAAAAATTTGAGTGTTGTCATTTTTCTATTCTTGCCAGCTTTTGTTCCTCTAGCCTCTCGAGTTGTTCCTATTTCTATCCTGGCATTTGCACAATGTACCCCCCCTTTCCCTTTCCCCCTCCCCACCCCTCCCCGTCCACCCTCCCCCTCCCCCTCCTCTCTCCACTTGGCCCCATATGGGCCCCTAGTTCGTTCGGTGCCCTGAAAATCAAAGCCTCCAATGAACCTATTTGTCCTAAGGTATGGTACCCAGTGTGCCCCTTCACCCCTTCCTAAGAATGAAAATTGAGGGGGAATGGGCCCGCCAACCTCTATTCACATAATCTGAGTGACCTATATTTTAATGTTCCTCCCCCCCTCCCCCCCCCCAACCAAAAACCTTATCCCCGTGACACGCTCACAGTAGGTGACTCCCCACAAAGAATTTATCAGCAATGCTTCTTTATATATTTCCCCCCCCCCCCCCCCCCTTTTTCTTCCTTTTTAGTCCTCCCCTGTCCAGCCCGGTATATCTGGTTTCTGCAGATCTAGCTTTCTACAGAACCCTTCTAGGTCTTCGGGGAAGCGCAATTTCACTGATCTCCCCTCCTTGTATCCTATCAGACAAGCTGGGAACCCCCAACTATATCTAATGTTTTGCTGTCTCATTTTTTCTAGGAGGGGTTTAAGGAGTCTTCTTCTTGTCAGGGTATCTTGGGACAGATCGGCATACACCTGGAGCTCAGCTCCTTCATATTTCAAGGGCGGTTTTCCTCTTAATTTTTCCCAGATCTCCAGTTTGTCTTTGTAGAGTCTAAACCTAATAATAATGTCCCGTGGTCTCTCTTCTGGATTTCGCCGTGTCCAACTCGGTGTATTCTTTCTATTCTTAGGGGTTCCTCTTCCTTTTTATCTATAAGGGGGCCCAACACTATAGAACACATTTTCCTCAGATCTTCTCCCTCTTTCTGGGACTGATCGTAGCCTTATGTTCTGTCTTCTACTTCTGTTCTCCTGGTCTTCCAGTTTATAAAGGATTTCCTTCTGGGTTTGTTGTGCTGTTTTAATTTGCTGTTTAAGGATTTCCAGTTCTTTCTTTTGATCTTCTACTGTTTTTTCTGTTTCTTCTACCCTGTCCAGGAGGCTTCCCAGATCCCCTCTCAACGTGCTGATATCTGTTTTAATCGAATTTTCAAGCCTCTGTAACATCTCACTCATCTCTCCTTTTGTGGGGGGTAGGGACTCAGATGATCTCCCCTCTATCCTACTGTACTCCAGGTCCCCTTCTGTTGTGAAGTCTTCCCTGGAATGTTCTGGAGTCTCACCTGTCTTCTTATCCGTCCCTTTTTTTTTCCACCTTAGCTTGCCCCAGACTTTCCGCCTCCATATTTCTTGGACTGGCTCCTTGTGTCATAAATTGCTTCAGTGTGTTGACCCCTGGTTTATCTTTTGGGGATTTGGGGGTGCCTCCTCTTGTCGTCTTAGTTGTGTTTTTACTCATCTTGTCCTTTTTTATCCCTCTTATCCGTTTACCCAGCCTTGAATCTTTATTCTCCCTTAATTAGGGGTGAGCAGTGCCTCTAGATGGGAGGGAAGGATTGTTCAAAAACTTATGGGGGGGCAGTGGGAATGATAGACACGGAAGCTGTGACCGGGGTCTACCCCTATCCAGGGACTCCCCGCACGTCAGTCCTATTGCGCTTTGCGGTGTTTAGATATTCACAAGCTGGTTGTACTTCTGATAGTTGTTGGCTCTTTCTGATCAAGGTTCTTCCTCTTTCTTCCGCCCCTCCCCCAACTCAATTCTAATACCGATTTTGCAGCAAATTTTAACCGTTTGTCCTTTAAACAAATATTTATTCCTTCAGGATCCACATATCAATACTTTGTGCTGGCAACATTAAAGATATTGGCGCTCACGTTTGTTCCTTTATGTTTACCTGAGGTTTTAACACAATCCCTTGTTCTTTAGTCACACTGTCTATTTTTTACCAGTTTTCTCAGTGTTACCCAGCTAAATTATTTCCCCTCAGAATTAAACATCACCATTTCCACAGTACACTTGGCTTCTGCCCTTCAGTGTTTTCACTTCATATATTTGCTACTCCATACCGCTCTCATCCATCCATATCTTACCCTCTCCACTGCTTGAAGTTCCTGTGTCCCAGATAGTTTTCCTTAAACTCCTCCGGTGTTTATATCCGAGGATTGCGCTGCTTTACAGATCACTCCCAGGTTCACACTTGTCTTACTGTTCCTGCCGCTCATCGGTGTCCTGAGATGTTTCTCTGAAGATTTGTTTTTTCATCTGGCTGTCATCTCCTCCGCTGGCAGGTTGAGGCTCTCCTCTCGTTGTGCAGTGACCACCGGCGGCTTCACAGAGCATTCCTCGAGGCGGCGTCTCGCTGGCACACTGGGATCCCTCCCTCCGTGACGGACGCTACGTTCTCACGTCCTCACCTCCCATTTCCGTTCTTCTACACTTTTAACCCCCCATGTCTAACACATCCTGTGTGTCCGTACTCTTCGTTCCCCCCCCACCATACCTTCTGGTGCTCATGTACTGTGCATATCATGCGTGACTTAGGAGTGACTGGTTCAGTATTAATCAATAGATGCACTTTCTGTGTTCCAATGAGGAAAGTTGCAGTGTCTGCATCCCTTTAGAAGTGATTAGCCCTTGGGGAATATTACACCAAAACTTACATTTCTATTGTAGGGGGTCCTAAAATCAGACTTGTAGCTGAGTGCAGACTTAGACACATAGGATAACATTGAGTAGCTTCTACAGGCAGAACACAAAACTCCTGTAGAAGCAAAGTTTTTTTAAGCCAGTGTGCATGGAGCCTAAACAGTAACTCAATTTTGGTTGAGAACAAAAACATTACCATCTGGGTGATCTATGTACATTGCAGAGATTTGAACAAACTTTGTTGCAGATTCCAATTTTTTTTTATTTTGAGGAAACAGCAATTTGTTTGCCTGTGTTCAAATGCAAAATTAATTTAAATGGAAGTGACTTTTTCCTTTTATCAGCTGCTGCACTTGCAAGGTTCAAATGAGGAAAGGGGCAGGGACTGCATACCTTTAGATGTGATTAACCCTTTGGGAGTATCTCACCAAAAATGACATTTTTGTTGCAGAGGATGCCCAAAATCTGACTTGCATCTTGGTGCAGACTTTTGGGAGAATCAGTGAGCCAATCACACAAGCAGCAAATGATATTTCTGGTGGATGTTTAGTACACCATCTGTGTGCAGAACACCTCCAGGTTACCATAGTGCACTTTACAGAAAATTACAACGCTGCAGACCGAAAAGGAAAGGTCATTTTTAATAAATGTTATAATACAATATGCCTTGTGTCACAATTATATATGCAAATTTTTTTTTTATGTTTGCAATATTTTCTTCCCACAAAAGTGGAGTTACCCTTTAAATGACAACATGGCTTGTGTAGCAATTGTATATCCCATAGTATTTTTTTTTTTGCTAGAAAATTACTTAAAACCCCGAAACATTCTCTCTCTCTCTCTCTCTCTCTCTCTCTCTCTCTATCTATATATATTTTTTTTTTTTTCCTAACACCCTAGAAAATAAAATGGCGGTCATTGCAATACTTTGTCACACCGTTTTTGCGCAGCGGTCTTACAAGCGCACTTTTTTGGAAAAAAAATACACTTTTTTAATTAAAAAATAAGTCAACAGTAAAGTTACCCCAATTTTTTTTTTATATTGTGAAAGATGATGTTATGCCGAGTAAATTGATACCTAACATGTCACACTTCAAAAATGTGCCCACTCGTGGAATGGCGACAAACTTCAAAAAATCTCCATAGGCGATGTTTAAAAATGTCGTCAGGTTACCAGTTTTGAGTTACAGAGGAGGTCTAGGGCTAGAATTATTGCTCTCGCTCTAACGATCGCGGCGATACCCCACAAGTGTGGTTTGAACACCGGTTTTATGTGCGGGCGCTACTCATGTATGCATTGAGCTCGTCGGGACGGGGAGCTTTAAAAATTAATTTTTTTTCACTTTTTATTTTTTATATTGACACTGTCTTTTTAAAAAAGAAAATTTTGGGTCACTTTTATTTCTATTACAAGAAACGTAACATCCCTTGTAATAGAAAAAAAGCATTTTCACTTTCTTTCCACATTTTCCAAAGACTTTTGGAAAAAAAATGAACTGTTCAAAAGACTCAATATGCCTCATAGAATATACGTTGGGGTGTTTGCATTCCAAAATGGGGTCATTTTGTGGGTAATTCCATTGTCCTGGTGCTCCAGGGCCTTCAAAATTGTGATAGGTCGTTAGGAAATTTTATGTGCAATTTATGCTCCTAGAACGCCTGATGGTGCTGTATTTTGGGTGAATGTATTTTGGGGTGTAATTGAAAGTATGCATATGCTGTGTATGTGAGAAATAACTTGTTATTATGAAAATTTTGTGTAAAAAAAAAAAAAATATTTCTTAATTTTACCAAGAATTGTGGGAAAAAAATTACAACTTATGCCTCTTACTAAATACCTTTGACTGTCTACTTTCCAAAAAGGGGTCATTTGGGGGGTATTTGTACTTTCCTGACATTTTAGGACCTCAAGAGATAAGATAGGCTGTCAGTGCATCAGGTGTGATCATTGATCATTTTTCAATAATTTGCACTATAGCTTGTAGACTCTATAACTTTCACACAGACCAAATATACACATATTTGGGTTATTTTTTTCCAAAGATATGTAGCAGTATAAATGTTGGCCCAAATTTATGAACAAAAATTACTTATTTGCAAAATTTTTTTTATAGAAACTAAAAAGTGTTTTTTTTTTCCCAAAATTTTCGCATTTTTTTTTTTCCACTTATGTCGCAAAAAATAAAGAACCCAGTGGTGATTAAATACCACCAAAAGAAAGCTCTATTTGAGAGAAAAAAAATGATAAAAATTTTGTTTGGGTAGTGTTGCATGACTGAGTAATTGGCACTCAAAGTGCGAAAGCACCGAAAGCTGAAAATTGGTCTGAGCAGGAAGGGTGTATAAGTGCCCAGTATTGAAGTGGTTAAAGAGAAATGCACAGCTTTCCCGAAAATACCGGGGTTATGGCAGCTAGCTGCTGCCATAACAACATTATTTAGTGTCAAAGTACCGATGTACGGGTATGTAGTTTTGTGTGAAGTGGTTAAAGTTGCCTACAGATAAGCATGATATACTTGAAGAAATGACACGGTAACATTGACATGGTATATTCATTTTAATAAGCTGAATACACTCCAACATTTACCAATTCCTCAAATCCATGAAAGTAGAATCTGGTGTACCACATTCTAGGTGTCAAGGATTAGAACCTCCTTAGGGAGTATGCAGGTAGAACCTGTCTTAGTTATAGAAGAAATGGATTATTATGGATTGATCTAGAGAAAGCCCTGATTTGAATCTCAGAAAAAATATTAAGGTGATTTAGAAAAAAAAAAAGTTTCTTTAGTGATATAAAATATGACTGGGGCGATGTCAGAGATTGGTGGATAGTTATGAAAAATCCCTAAAAGAAGTAATATCTGCTAAGCTACCAGCTTCCGAAGCCAGCAGCATATGAACCTTTGCCATAGTACACAATAACATCTATAGATTTGTTTGGGGGTTTTTTTCGTTTTTTTTAATAAATGCTTTAAAAGGCCATTTGTCATAACAAGTCCAACTAATTTGTTTAAAACAAAAAAAAAAAAAAAGTTACCTGATGAGTGGTTGATGCAAAGCAACCAAAGATCCATGAACTACAACAGATATGACTGAGAGGTGAAAGTAATCAAACATTAAATTGATGTGGTGATGAAGGCCTCTATGTAGGTTAAAGTGCAACTTTAAATTTCGACTACTAATTAGTTGCAAGGCGTTCAGGTCATTTGGTCTGGAAAAAAAAAAGTAAGGGATAAAAAGAAAAAAAGTCACAATTAAATGAATACATTGTAAAAGATACTTTAAAAAGTTTAATTCCATGACTGAAAAGCAAAAATACAGTCAAACTTCAAAACAAGATGACCATATAAACCATCATGCTGGCTTGCTAAGCCATAAATCTTATCGCTTGACGTATTTTTGCATATTTAAATGGCTACAAACTCTCTACATTTAATACAATGAAAAACATGGAAGTAGTAGACTGTGGAAGTGGAAGGTCTCTTAAGGCGTGCTCCATGTGAGGGCTTTGTTTGCCTGCACAGGGACATACAGGTGTCTATTGGGACGCAGTGGCTGCTCCCAATCCGATATCAGTGTGGGTCAAACTGTCTGCGGTCAGAGTTCTGCACCCATACCAATGTCAAATTGGGACCAGCGGCTGTGTCCATGCAGCCTCTTCGTCCCAACATACATTAACAGGACTGCCTGCACGGTGATACACGGCATGCCTGTGCAGGTAAAAATGGCCCTTGCTGGTAATATAGAGTTCACTGTAACACAACATTTACACTTGCTTCCTGGCTTTGTTTTGTGTAAACACAGAGAAATCGATCTGCGTTGCATAAACAAACTTTATGCTTCCCAGATCACTTTCTCCTGTGTTTAAGGGCAGGTTCACACCACAATTTCTGTGTTCAAGATGTCTATATCTGTAGATACAGATTAAAAACGCACTGGATTGCATCTAGTGTGCACCAGCCCTAAATGTACCTGAATTTACATTGCACGAGTTTAGACACATTCAGAGTATCTAATCTGCTTCTGGACACACTGGGTGTGTGATCTGCTGCGGATGTTAAAAAACTCCTAATTACACCCCAAACAAATTGCATTTACCTGCACTGGATAGCATGGTACTGCAGTACTAAGCAATCTGGTATTTGCATTTTTAAAATGAATGCATGCACTACTTTTGGTGTGATTTCAGCCCATTCAAATGAGTATACTGAAAATTGCATCACACTGAATCGCACAGGAACATGGAGCATGTTCCCGTGCGATTCCAGTGTGAATCAGCAATAAAGGCTAATTCACACTGAAACAAGGTGCAGAAAACCTGTGTTCTGTGCAAGTTTCCCGGACCATGTTGAAAAGCCCTGGGTGTGTGATCTGCTGCTGGTGTCAATATAATCCTAATGACACCCCAAATACAGAACCCAAATGCAGTGTGCTTGGCTGTATCAGATTGCATGGTACTACAGAGTGTTTTTGATGTGTTTTCAGCCTATTCAAATGAAGTCACACAGGAACGCAGTCCGATTCAGGTGTGAAATGGCCAACAAAAATAAATAACTCAAATGCACCTAAACACAGGTAAATGCACAGTGTGAATTATACCATATAAAATCATTAAATGTATTAATATGCATTTAAATATGTCCTATAAACAGCACATAAATGCATCTATGCCACAGACAGTGTGAATGAGGCCTTAACCATTTGAAGACTGCACAAATCTGTCTAACTTACACTCATGGCTCATGCACACAGGTGTACAGTACTCGACGTTCAATAATTTATACAGTTCTGAATTCTGGAGTATTCGATTCTTTGGGCCTATGTACACTAATCCATATTGGTCCACAGCATAAAGCTATGAAAACCGAAAATGGAAATCTGCGCATGGAGAATACTTTATGCTAAGAACATGTTAAAGTTTGTGCTAATATTTACATGCATAGAGTGCAAATGTACTCTATGGGCCGGCATGTAAATATCACCACTGACTACACATTGCTTATCTTAACAGGTCAGCCCTGAACAGCGGCCACAATCTGTAGAGTACATTTGCGCTGTACACACGTAAATGCTAGCACAAATGTTATGTACAGTGTGCAGGCAAGATTTACATGTGATCTTGCTGTCAGCATTTAACGACTCAACATGCTGGATTGTCCTGCTGGAAATCCCTGCATTCACACTGCTTGTGTGAAAGAGGAAATCTTTATTGTTTTTTTTTTTATTTTTTTGGTTTAACCCACTGGGGTTAAACCACATTGGTGTATACCTAGCTTTACTGGCTGGATCGCCAGGTGAAAATAAAGGAAAGAAAATGAATGCAGCCAACAAATCTAAGAATTGGTAACTGCTATGATAAAGGTTTGCTTTTGGGTTTAACACTGATTTAAAAGAAGAAAACTTGATGTGTATAAACTCCACATCAAGAGTACATAAACACTGAAGGATATCCATACCTACTAGATGTAGAGGAACTCTGAGGATAATCACTTATAGTCCACAAACTGTCCAAAGCCTGTTAGGATTTAAAGCACCAACAGACACCAATGCAGCAGCCACTCCTCCCCTTTCCCTGCAAGGTGATCTACCAAAAATATGTATAGGCAAAGTTTTATGTATGGCTGAGCATATGATGAGATCAGAGCACTCTGTGAAGCAAACCACAATGCATCAATGAGTAACAATATAAGCATTGCTTGTAAATAGTTGTGAACTCAACATGTCCTTGTTGTGATCTGTCCATGATCAGCCAAGTACATACTAACGTATATTAATCTACATATATCCAATGATCCCGTATATCTTGCAAAGCTAAATCCACATGTCCTTGGACAATAAAATAGTCTAGACTGTAGACAGGTCAATAGACTTGAGCATCTATGCCTCACTAGGCATGCTCTCAACTACTTCATTCCCCAGCATTTTTGCTCAATAAATATCATGGTGTTTCAGGTATTCTCCTTTTTTTTCAGGATGGATAGGGCTTTAACCACTTAAGGACCAAGCCTATTTCTGACACTTGTTGTTTACAAGTTAAAATCGGTATTTTTCTGCCAGAAAATTACTTCGAATCCCCAAACATTATATATATTTTTGCAAGGACTTTAGAGAATAAAATAGCGGTCGCTGGAATATTTTATGTCACACGATATTTGCGCAGCGGTCTTTCAAACGCAATTTTCTTGGAAAAAATACACTTCACTGAATTTAAAAAAAATAAACGGTAAAGTTAGCCTAATTTGTTTGTATATTGTGAAAGATGATGCTATGCCGAGTAAATAGATACCCAACAGGTTACAGTTTAAAATAGCGCACACTCGTGGAATGGCGACAAATTAAAGTACTTAAAACTTTTGAAAGCGTCGCCTATGGAGTTACCAGTTTAGAGTTACAGAGGAGGTCTTTTGCTAGAATTATTGCTCTCACTCTGGTGATACCTCACATGTGTGATTTGAACACAGTTTACATTTGCAGGTGCAACTTACGTATGCTTTTTCTTTGGTGCACTAACACGCGGGGTCAGGCGTGCTTAATTTTTTATTTTTTATGAGCTGACACCCAGTACAGTCAGGGGGAGGAGCTTGAGGAGACCCGACATCAGGAGAGGCTTCACTGGAGGCACCGGAAGGGAGAAGACACACTGAGCAGCATGGAGAAGGGGGAATCGACTGACACAGATGTAAAAATAAACTAAAAAGTGCAGCGCTGGACTTGACAAAAATATACGTGAATAGTAATAAATCAATCAAATAACAAACCACAGTGAATAATTTCCAATCATTGCTAGCAGATCAACAACAATTGGGTGCTCATAAATGTTACTAAAAAGTTATGTGTTAAGAAAAACAATAAATAAAAATGAAAATAAATAAAGTCCAAAATTGTGATGTGTTGATATTCTATACAGGGTCCAGGGTCAGTTTTTCACCGTTTAGTGCTGCCCACCACCTAATGGTAAAGAAATGGAGGCTTACCAGAAAGCCTGTGACCGCCCTTACTCAGGGGGGTCAAAACAGGCTTAGTAGAAAGATGTAAACCACCAAGGGGATACTCCAGGACACACTGCTGGGAAGAGACACTAACCTCCTGCATGGATGACCAGCTAGCGACAGCTTGAAGTGCTTCACAAGGTACTGTCCCAGGATCATTTCTCATAGAGCAGTCAGTAATTGCTTCCACGGATCCAACAAAGGTGAATCATAAGTGCCAAAAGAAAAAAGGGGAGAGACTCCACTGGTGAAGAAAATCTTTGGCTGGTTTATTCAAAATTTCAAAAGTAAAGAACATAAAATCTTAGCAAAAATGGTAAAAAACGACACCACCGCCGTCTAAACTGAGAGCGCGCATGTGCGATGCGTATTGCTTTGTGACCCAATACGTATCGCGCATGTGCGCTCTCAGTTTAGATGGCGGTGGTGTCGTTTTTTTACCATTTTTGCTAAGATTTTATGTTCTTTACTTTTGAAATTTTGAATAAACCAGCCAAAGATTTTCTTCACCAGTGGAGTCTCTCCCCTTTTTTCTTTTGGCACTTATGATTCACCTTTGTTGGATCCGTGGAAGCAATTACTGACTGCTCTATGAGAAATGATCCTGGGACAGTACCTTGTGAAGCACTTCAAGCTGTCGCTAGCTGGTCATCCATACAGGAGGTTGGTGTCTCTTCCCAGCAGTGTGTCCTGGAGTATCCCCTTGGTGGTTTACATCTTTCTACTAAGCCTGTTTTGACCCCCCTGAGTAAGGGCGGTCACAGGCTTTCTGGTAAGCCTCCATTTCTTTACCATTAGGTGGTGGGCAGCACTAAACGGTGAAAAACTGACCCTGGACCCTGTATAGAATATCAGCACATCACAATTTTGGACTTTATTTATTTTCATTTTAATTTATTGTTTTTCTTAACACATAACTTTTTAGTAACATTTATGAGCACCCAATTGTTGTTGATCTGCTATCAATGATTGGAAATTATTCACTGTGGTTTGTTATTTGATTGATTAATTGATTAACTGATTTATTACTATTCACGTATATTTTTGTCACAAGTCCAGCGATGCACTTTTTATTTTTACATCTGTTCTTTGTGCCCTCATATCGGGGTTACAGTGTACAGCAGCAGGACCCCCTTCACATTTTTCATTTATAATTTTATTGTTTAACTTTTTCACGCACCTAGCACAATTCTTTCTCTTTTAATCGACTGACACAGAGCTGGTGACTGCCAGTGTCACTGATCCCATCCCTCTGCCACTGATCGCACCCATCCCACCATCCCTCTGCCACTGATCCCATACATCCCACCATACCTCCCTCTGCTTGATCCCATCCCCCCCACCACCATCCTTCTGCCTGATCCCATCCCCCACCACCTTCCCTCTGTCATCATCACTTAAATTTTGTGCATTTAGGACAGGAATGCATTTCAGGTCTTTGGTAAAACAATCTACTGAGCAGCCCAGAACTAGTACGTGAGAGTCAGTCTGTTCTACAGTTTCACAGCTCTTACGGCAAAGAAGCCTGTTTTTCCTCTAGATGTAAAGAATGCTCCTTTGTTCTCTGCAATGAACTAAAAGGTAAATAACTTGTAGCCCTCTTTTGGGGTGGTTATGAGAATTTTTGTCAGTTTTCCAGGCGGCCCTGATTGGACCCTCCATTTACCCCTATGCACCAGCAGGTGTAAACAGACTGTCTGTTTACACCTGCCTACCTCCAAACCGATCTGGTTCAATAAAAAAACAAATAAAAGGGGACCTGTCCCCTTCCGTCTAGGCGGATTAGAGGGCAGTTGGGTGTAAACAGACAGTGGAGTCTGTTTACACTCTGCATAAACTGAGTAGACATGGGCCTGTCATCCACCTGCTCTGCTCTGATCAGCAGACAGCCCTGTGTGAAAGGGGCCTTACATGTACAGGCATGTAGATCATATAGTAAAGTCTGGTGAATAATCTATTGCATCCAAATCTAAGTTTTTTGTTTTTTTTTTACTTACGAATAATCAGTGTCTGTGAAATACAGGTCAATGGAAAGTTGAAACACCATCTCATTTAAGGTTTCCTCAATCTGTAAATACAGAAAATGATTGGATAAATATTGGTAGTAACAGTAAATGACTAATGGTATTGTTCATGTGTAATACCATTACCTTCCTTTCATCCAGAAGCATCTTGATTTTAAAATTCATTACATCATTAACTGCAACCTCCTCATTTTTGTATAATATTTGAAAGATTTTACTGCAGACTACAGTATCTTGCACTGAAGCTGGAAAGGCTAGATCATCACCTATAAAAAAAAAAAAAAAAAAAAAAGGCTTTAATGAAGAAAAGACATTTTTCATCAGAGGTTTAAAGTTAGGGGTGGATGCAAACGAGGGAGTAATCTAACCTGTAAAACAAGTTAATATTAATATATATATATATATATATATATATATATATATATATATATATATATATATATATATATATATATATATATATATATATATATATATATATATATATATATACATACACACACACACACACACATACACATACATACACAGTGGGGACAGAAAGTATTCAGACCCCCTTAAATTTTTCACACTTTGTTATATTGCAGCCATTTGCTAAAATCATTTAAGTTCATTTTTTTTCCTCATTAATGTACACACAGCACCCCATATTGACAGAAAAACACAGAATTGTTGACATTTTTTGCAGATTTATTAAAAAAGAAAAACTGAAATCACATGGTCCTAAGTATTCAGGCCCTTTGCTGTGACACTCGTATATTTAACTCAGGTGGGGTCCATTTCTTCTGATCATCCTTGAGATGGTTCTACTCTACACCTTCATTTGAGTTCAGCTGTGTTTGATTATTCTGATTGGACTTGATTAGGAAAGCCACACACCTGTCTATATAAGTGCATGTCAGAGCAAATGAGAATCATAAGGTCAAAAGGAACTGCTTGAAGAGCTCAGTGACAGAATTGTGGCAAGGCACAGATCTGGCCAAGATTACAAAAAAATTCTGCTGCACTTAAGGTTCCTAAGAGCACAGTGGCCTCCATAATCCTTAAATGGAAGACGTTTGGGATGACCAGAACCCTTCCTAGAGCTGGCCGTCTGGCCAAACTGAGCTATCAGGGGAGAAGAGCCTTGGTGAGAGAGGTAAAGAAGAACCCAAAGATCACTGTGGCTGAGCTCCAGAGATGCAGTCGGAAGATGGGAGAAAGTTGTAGAAAGTCAACCATTACTGCAGCCCTCCAGCAGTCGGGGCCTTATGGCAGAGTGGCCCGACGGAAGCTTCTCCTCAGTGCAAGACACATGAAAGCCCGCATGGAGTTTGCTATAAAAAAAAAAAACACCTGAAGGACTCCAAGATGATGAGAAATAAGATTCTCTGGTCTGATGAGACCATGATAGAACTTTATGGCCTTAATTCTAAGCTGTATGGGTGGAGAAAACCAGGCACTGCTCATCACCTGTCCAATAGAGTCCCAACAGTGAATCTTGGTGGCAGCATCATACTGTGGGGGTGTTTTTCAGCTGCAGGGACAGGACAACTGGTTGCAATCGAGGGAAAGATGAATGCGGCCAAGTACAGGGATATCCTTCTCCAGAGTGCTCAGGACCTCAGACTGGGCTGAAGGTTTACCTTCCAACAAGACAATGACCCTAAGCACACAGCTAAAATAACGAAGGAGTGGCTTCACAACAACTCTGTTCTTGAATGGCCCAGCCAGAGCCCTGACTTAAACCCAATTGAGCACCTCTGGAGAGACCTAAAAATGGTTGTCCACCAACGTTTACCATCCAACCTGACAGAACTGGAGAGGATCTGCAAGGAGGAATAGCAGAGGATCCCCAAATCCAGGTGTGAAAAACTTGTTGCATCTCTCCCAAAAAGACTCATGGCTGTATTAGATCAAAAGGGTGCTTCTACTAAATACTGAGCAAATGGTCTGAATACTTAGGACCATGTGATATTTCTGTTTTTCTTTTTTAATAAATCTGCAAAAATGTCAACAATTCTGTTTTTCTGTCAATATGGGATACATATTGAACTTAAATGATTTTAGCAAATGGCTGCAATATAATAGAGTGAAAAATGTAAGGGGGTCTGAATACTTTCCGTCCCCACTGTATGTGTATATATATATATATATATATATATATATATATATATATATATATATATATATATATATATACACACACATACATATATACACACACATACACACACCCCACCAATCTATGTAGTGCTTTACATACTGTACATTCACATCAGTCCCTGCCCTCAAGAAGCTTACAATCTAAGGTCCCTACCTCACATGGAAAACTGTGGTGCTAAACAAATATCAATATTCACATAAAAAATGAGCAAGGAGAATTTAATGCAATAAAAACCTAATAAAACCGTGCTAATACTTCCTCATAAGCAAGTGCAAAATCAGGAGAATAAAGATAAAAATCAAGTTAACAAATAGCGCCAAGACATTCATTTATGTAAACATATTCTCAGTGAGAGTGCAAATATCAGTGCTAAAAAAACAAACACATCAAATGATATTTGAATTTGACATTTATATGCAAGAGCTGCCAAGAAAAGTCTATAAATTTCTCTGTGGTGTTTGAAAGTTGCATCAAATCTAATTAGTAAAGCCAGCTGCTCCCTGGAGAGCCCAGTTCTCCAAATCCAGAGCAGTTACATAAGCTTCTCCACCAGCATACAAAGACTTACTCCAATGCAACAATAGTAGCAAGCAAATACAAAGGAAAAGAAGTAAACCGATCCCCTCCACTGGAGTTCTTGGTACAGAGTTCTGACACTCTTTGCAGGGGGTCATTGTCCTCTAGTAGGCAGATTTATAAATCACAAAGGTGTGGTGTGCAGTTGTTATTCACCTCCATCTGTATTTGATGCACCTTTCAAGCACCACAGAGAGTTTTATGGAATTTCTTGGCAATTCTTATATACACCGATATATTTTTTTATACATCTATCCAGACACACTACCTGCTCTTTCATGCTTTGTGAGAGCTTTAAGTACAATGTTTAGCTTTATCTACATTGTCCGATTCCCCCTACGAACACATTGATAGTTATAAGGTTTTTATACCAGCATGTACCTTAAACTAAGCTCCACATGTTCTTACTGTGTTTCTTGGGATTGTGGTTGGCTACTTACTTTGTGAGAATTTCATTCACACGAGGTGGACTCCGCTTCCACGGAGCCCGCCTCGGTCCGCCGGCTCAGCGGGAGATTTCTCCGTTGATCTCCGCTGAGCCGGCGGATGACAGGTCCCTCTCTGTTCACTGAGCGGGGAGGGGCTTGTCAGGCGCCGCTGCTTCCTATGGAGAGATCGGATGAAAACGGACAGCATGTCCGTTTTCATCAGATCTCGCCCGATCCGATAGCGACGGATCCGGACATAGGGCCATCCGTCTGCTTTTTGGGGATCGGACCGGGTTGGATGTCAGCGGACATGTCTCCGCTGACATCCGTCGCTCCATAGGCTAACATGGAGCGCCCGTTCAGGTCCGCCGTCAAAACTGGGCCGATTGTGTGAAAGGGGCTTTATACATACAGTTATTGTAGAGCACTACTAAGCAAGAAACAGAGCCTATACGTGTAAACATGGCTGTCTGTCAATGCACCTTCTGCCATGAACACACAAAACACACACAAAAACATACAAATTTTGCCAACGTTGGAACAAAAATCGCATTGGATGCTATGAGCCATATTACAGGTTTAGGTCTGGGAAACATTCCAAGTATACTAAAGCAAGACATTTATTTCCAACAGAGGCTTAATTTCCAAGAAGGCAGCCTGTGACTAGCTAAATATGGGGGAAGCCTTCTCCGCCGCGAGAACACAGTGATTATTGCTAACGACTAACAACCGTTAGCAAGAATCGCATGTAAAATCCGACAGGCTGGTTATACCCAAGTTGATCGATCAACCTGGGTCCATTCAGCCTGCCCATACATGATTAGAATCTAAGCCAGTCCCAGCTGAACCGGCCAATACGCAAATAGTCTATGGCTGGCTTAAGGTACAAACATAGGGTAACACTGCAAATTTGTGATAGACATGCCATGTAAGTATATAAAAGATGGATAGACAGATAAATGCATACACAAAGCTTTAAAAAAAATGTACATTGAAAATTTACATTGCACCAACTGATCTTTTAATTGTTTATAGGAAATATATTGCCTTTTAAAACATCAAGATGTTCAAAAGATGACTGGATAAAGAAAATGGATGGATAGATGGGGGCTGATGCTCACAATATGTTCTGTAACTAAAACTTAATCTTTACATCATCTTCCATATTCCAAGTAGACACAGAGATAGATTAAATTAGCATCTGCAAAGTGCAGCAATCAACAGACAAATGATAGGATTGTGTTTTCATTAAAGAACAGAAGGCAGACATCATCTTGAATATCATTTTCATGCTTCATCGAGTTGGAAGTCCAAAGAATGCAGCTGCCTAGGGTTAGCTGGATGTTTAGAATTCATACTTTCACAAGATATGTGCCCCAGGCTCTGACAAATCCTGGACAAGGCCAGCATCATTCACCCTCAACAATGACCGAATCCATGGATGTCTGCCATATGTTACTAGTTTCCATACTATTTCTGGGATTTACTGCTGTCAATGCCTACTATTTTACAGCAAGTGCAGGATCTAAAATTAGAGTATTGTATGTAAGACTATGCACTGGTTGACCTATCTCTCCAATTAAATGTAAAAGCATTGCTACTTGTCGAAACACAGAACAGGCAGTTGCCAGAAGCTTATGTTACTTTCTGCATGGATAGTGTGGGTCTCTGTGTACAACCCTCTCAGTGATCCCATGCAGCGACAGCTGTGCTATTACTGACTGAGGCCTACCCTAAGACCCCATTCACACAGGGGCAACACGACTTGCCGGTCGCCTCAGCGAGGCGACCTGCAAACGAATGGCCGGGCGACTTGCAAAACGACTTCTGCATAGAAGTCTATGCAAGTCGCCCCAAGTCGCCCCCGAAGTCGTACAGGAACCTTTTTCTAAGTCGGAGCGACTTGCGTCGCTCCCCTTAGAACGGCTCCATAGTACAGAACGGGAGGCGACTTGTCAGGCGACTAGGTCGCCTGACAAGTCGTCCCTGTGTGAATGGGGTCTAAGGCTGGGTTCACACTGGTGCGACACGACAGCCGTCCTACTTTGGATCCGACTTTGCCCTGCGACATGAAGCCGGCATGTGTCCGACTTTCAATGAACGGGGATCCGACTTGGATCCCCGCCAATGCCGGCACTGTGTTTGGTATGAATCTTTAGGGGGGAACTCCGCGCCAAATTTTAAATAAAAAACCGGCATGGGTTCCCCCTCCAAGAGCATACCAGGCCCTTGGGTCTGGTATGGACCTTGAGGGGAACCCCCTACGCCGATAAAAACGGCGTGGGGGGGTCGCCCCCAATCCATACCAGACCCTTATCCGAGCACGCAGCCCGGCCGGACAGGAATGGGGGTGGGGACGAGCGAGCGCCCCCCCCCCTCCTGAACCGTACCAGGCCGCATGCCCTCAACATGGGGGGTGGTGCCTTGGGGGAGGGGGGCGCGCTGCGGCCCCCCCACCCCAAAGCACCTTGTCCCCATGTCGATGAGGACAAGGGCCTCTTCCCGACAACCCTGCCCGTTGGTTGTCGGGGTCTGCGGGCGGGGGGCTTATCGGAATCCGGGAGCCCCCTTTAATAAGGGAGCCCCCAGATCCCGGCCCCCCACCCTATGTGAATGAGTATGGGGTACAGCGTACCCCTACCCATTCACCGAGGAAAAAAGTGTCAATTTAAAAAAAAAACACTACACAGATTTTTAAAGCATTTTATTAGACAGCTCCGGGGGTCTTCTTCCGACTTCGGGGGTCTCTCCGGTTCTTCTCCACGCTCTCCGGATCTTCTGCCGGGCTCCTCCGCTCTCTTCTGCTCTTTTGCCGCTCTTTTGCTAAAGCGGAGGAGCCCGGTCTTCAATCTTCTGCCTTCTGCCTTCTGCCTTCTGCCTTCTGCCCTCTTCTCCTGATGTTGACACGACGCTCTCTGGGGCTAGAATGCTCTCTGTGCGCTCTGCTCTGACTTATATAGGCGGTGACCCCGCCCCCTTATGCCGTCACAGTCCCTGGGCATGCTGGGACTGTGACGTTTTAGGGGGCGTGGTCATCACCCGATGACCACGCCCCCTAAAACGTCACAGTCCCAGCATGCCCAGGGACTGTGACGGCATAAGGGGGCGGGGTCACCGCCTATATAAGTCAGAGCAGAGCGCACAGAGAGCATTCTAGCCCCAGAGAGCGTCGTGTCAACATCAGGAGAAGAGGGCAGAAGGCAGAAGGCAGAAGGCAGAAGGCAGAAGGCAGAAGATTGAAGACCGGGCTCCTCCGCTTTAGCAAAAGAGCGGCAAAAGAGCAGAAGAGAGCGGAGGAGCCCGGCAGAAGATCCGGAGAGCGTGGAGAAGAACCGGAGAGACCCCCGAAGTCGGAAGAAGACCCCCGGAGCTGTCTAATAAAATGCTTTAAAAATCTGTGTAGTGTTTTTTTTTTAAATTGACACTTTTTTCCTAGGTGAATGGGTAGGGGTACGCTGTACCCCATACTCATTCACATAGGGTGGGGGGCCGGGATCTGGGGGCTCCCTTATTAAAGGGGGCTCCCGGATTCCGATAAGCCCCCCGCCCGCAGACCCCGACAACCAACGGCCAGGGTTGTCGGGAAGAGGCCCTTGTCCTCATCAACATGGGGACAAGGTGCTTTGGGGTGGGGGGCCGCAGCGCGCCCCCTCCCCCAAAGCACCAACCCCCCATGTTGAGGGCATGCGGCCTGGTACGGCTCAGGAGGGGGGGGGGGCGCTCGCTCGTCCCCACCCCCATTCCTGTCCGGCCGGGCTGCGTGCTCGGATAAGGGTCTGGTATGGATTGGGGGCGACCCCCCCACGCCGTTTTTATCGGCGTAGGGGGTTCCCCTCAAGGTCCATACCAGACCCAAGGGCCTGGTATGCTCTTGGAGGGGGAACCCATGCCGGTTTTTGATTTAAAATTTGGCGCGGAGTTCCCCCTCAAGAACATCTGAGCACAAGTCGCGTGCCAAAGTCGGATCATGCAAGACGGCAATCCGACTTTGATCCGACTTCAATGATAGTCAATAGACTGAAGTAGGATCAAAGTCGGACCAAAGTAGTACAGGGAGCATTTCTAAAGTCGGAACGACTTGTGTCGGACCAGTTAGGACGGCTCCCATAGGGAAACATTAAATTTCACACGTCATGCGACATGAGCTCCCAATGTCGGAGCGTTTGTCGCCCCAGTGTGAACCGAGCCTGAGGCTCGGTTCACACATCGGCGGCACGACTTGCAGGTCGCCTCAGCGAGGCGACCTGCAAACGACTGCCGGGGCGACTTGCGAGACGACTTCTGCATAGAAGTCTATGCAAGTCGCCCCAAGTCGCCCCCAAAGTAATACAGGAACCTTTTTCTAAGTCGGAGCGACTTGCGTCGCTCCGATTAGAACGGTTCCATAGCACAGAACGGGAGGCGACTTGTCAGGCGACTAGGTCGCCTGACAAGTCGCCCCAGTGTGAACCGAGCCTTAGGGCCCCTGGCATTAAAATAGGAGAGGACTCTTTATTAACAAACAGTATTACAGTATTAACAGATTATATGCCAGAGAGAAAATGGCTACAATTAACTGATCAAAATCCCTGCTTTATTGTCTTTTTGATAAATGAGCTGAACTACACCTTCCACACCTTACTTTTACAAGGTGACACTGCTACTGAGAGATTGTATCCTCACTGCATATCACCAGGACTGGTTTGTTAGGATGATCTCAGCACTCAGCGTTGCAGTTGTAGATGTTGTTACTCTGGATCAGACTTACAAGAGAATCAGGAGAATTCATAAAAAGGTGTCTTAGACACTCTTTAGAATTCTGTCAGGGCACAGCGCTGAAAGCATCAGTGCTTACGTCTGATTCATATACCTGTCACAGACAGGTACATGAATTTGATTGCGTCAGCACTGAGGTTTGAGTGTCTACACTGGACATTCCTTCTTCAGTGCACTCGCTCCTATCACACTGACAGGCGTATTGGCGAGTCTTGTACTGGGTGGGCGGAGCCTGATGGGGAACCGAGAGTCTAGTTCCCCATCAGGTCCGTTCACCTTTGATTGACAGCATATGGCAGACAGCAGACACTATTTAGTCCAATAGTGGCTTTTGAGTCTACCTACTGCCATACGTTGTCAAAAGTAAAGTGGACTTGATGGGAAACTAGTCTTCATTTCACATTAGGCTCCACCCACCCAGTGACAAGTCATTTCCTAAATATGGGTATTGCCCATATCCAGGTCATGACATCACCCATATCCCTGTGTACATTTAGCTTTTGAATGGGGAAACTTAATTACTGCTAGTTTCCTAATCTGAGAACTGTCAGAAATTCTTTAAGAACTTGTCGCTGTCAAAGCAACAGGTTCTTAAAGTGATGGTAGTAGGAACTACCCGAATTTAATGCACATGTCTGTAATGTTACCGACATTGGTGCGAATGCTTGCCAGAATTAGGAGAAGATAGTTCTTAAGGGGACTAATGCCAGAAAAGTGCCATTAGGGCAGTTTTGAAATCCCTGGAATGTATTCAAAGAAAGCATCAGATTTTCAGTACAGATGAACAGCAAATCACGCCACACACTGGTAATAATACAGTAGATTTCCCCTAAATGCAACTGAAACCACTGAACTGATCATCTAGTATAATTGGTTCTCAATCATGTTTTTTTAATTTAATTTACACAATGCTGACAAGATCAAAACAGTTTCAAAGCTGGACAAGGAGAACAGCTATGTTGTGAATTAGAAATTATGTTCACTGACTACCTAAAAACAAAAAATACGGGATCATCCACAATTTGCCACTTATGTGCTCTACCCTAAAGTGGATGTAAACCCCATTCATGAAATTTGACACACTGGGGTTGATTTACTAAAGGCAAATCCACTTTGCACTACAAGCGCACTTGGAAGTACAGTCGCTTTAGTTCTGAAGGGAAGATCTGAAATCAGGGGAAGCTCTGCTGATTTTATCATCCAATCACGTACAAGCAAAAATGCGTTTAATTCTCCTTGCATGTCCCCCTCAGATCTACAGCGACTGCACTTCCAAGTGCACTTGCAGTGCAAAGTGGATTTGTCTTTCATAAATAACCCCCAATGTTTACCTATCTCTCTTCAAAGCCCTAAGTTCAGTGGCTTTCTCCTGCTCCGTTCTTCTGTTACTGGCATGATAACTTCTGCTAAGTTCTGAGATAAAACCAGGCTGAATTTTGTGTCGGGGTGGATGAATAGAAATAGATGAGCAGACAGCTGGTCTATTCACAGCACAGCTCTACATTGTTTCTTCCTTTTTTCTGCCTATGTGGAGGGGGGCGAGTGCCTTTCCTCCAATCGGCTGTCTCACAGTGTATGCCAAGAATCCACACCCAGTGCTGAACAGCAAGATAAAATCTCTAACACGACGTGCACTTTATAAAGAATGTATCAAGCAGAAGATAGCAAATATACATGTTTTGTTTCATCTCGGTGTATCATCTGAGGCTGTCCACTTCACTAGTTATATGTGAGGGTTTATATCTCCTTTAAGGTGTACCAGAACAGATAACAAAACATACGTGCAGCATTTTTTCTTGACATAGTGTACCACAACGCATGGTTGTGTGTTACCATGTGTTGTGGTGTGTTGTAGCATATGCGAGTCAGACCTGTATTGCCTTGGTGTGTTGGGGTGCAATTCAATCTTAAATGGTTGTAAACTCTTACAGACCACTTTTTACTACAGGTAAGCCTATAATAAGGCTTACCTGTAGCTACCATGGATATCTCCTAAACCTGCACAGTTTAGGTGATATCCACTATATCAGCATGTACTGACGTCATCAGCACATGCGCACTGAAGCAACAGCTTGTTCGTGCCATTGCTTCAGCTGATGTGCGGTTACCGACCACCCACGGTACCTGGAAATAACTTTGGGAAACATGTCGCCGGGCAGAGCAGTGTGCCAGGACCGATGCGGGGGCTTCAATCTAAGGTATTTCATAATGAGCTAGTATGCTATGCAAAGTGGTCGTAAACCCTTACAGACCACTTTTTACTACAGTATGCTATGCTCATTATGCCTTTGTCTTGCAGGGTTTTTTATTTTTTGGTTTGTTTTTTTTGTGGGTTTACAACCACTTTAAAGCAGTATTAAGCCCAAAAGTAAACATTACCTTGCAGCCTACCAATTCTTAGATTTGGTGGCTGCATTAGTTGTCTTTTTTAGGCTTTCTTTCCTTATTTTCACTTGGTGATCCTGTCAGTTAGGCTGGGTTCACATACATGCGAAATGGATGAGTTTTAAATCACATCCAATTCGAATTACATATGAATGTGACCGGCTCTTAATTGAGCCGGTTCACACGTCTGGGGCGGCCACGGCGCAATTTCAAAAAGGGTCATGTGCGTTTTTGGATCCGGTTCAGGAGCGAATTCAGGCAAAAATTTGCACCTTAACCAGTGAACATGAACGCACCTGACCCCAGACTGCAAACCGTAGCCGCACATATGTGAACCTGCCCTTAGTCTGTTGTTTTCCAAGAGAACAAGCTGTCCAGATGTAGCAGTTAGAGCAATGAGATAAACCAACACTGGACTGGGGTGCTTACAATGATAAGCTTTCATGTAAAACCTCTATCCCAAAAAGGTAAAAACTGCTTGCTTAACTGATTATAAAGCGTTACCTGGAATTTGGATTCAATTTGTTATTTTTTCTAAATCTGCTAGTACATCTAACACTCCCCTCCCCTCAGACTGACAATGTTGTTGTCCAAAGGTGTCCCTGTGCTTCTTTATCCAAAGTGGGGATACTATTACCAGAGGCATGTTACTGGCCAAATCACCAGGTGAAAACAGAAGGGGAAAAGCACAAAAAAAGAAAACTAATGCAGCCACCACATCTGATTGGTAAGCTGCAATGTATTACATTTTTTGTTTCGGGTTCAATACTGCTTTAAACCTCAGAGCTGCAACACCGCAGGGTTTTAAAGCCTTATGACTTTACAAGGTAACAGAAGTCCTGTACAATCATCTAAGCTTCACTTCAAAAATTGTCACTCTACAGTTTACACTGATTAAGTTTGTGGTGAACAACATACAAGTAAATCTACCAACAACTGTTTTTTTTTGGGTTCATATCAAAGACAAAAGTGATAGGATGAGTTTTGATCACATTTGAAGCAATCAATTGATTTTGAAAGGATCATTTTCAATTTTTCTTTCCCCACTAAACTTTTGACACAGCATTTAGGTTCATGCAAGCATATTTAAAGCCCATTTACACCAATCTATTCCAGTGCATTAATGTGCATTGCATTAAAGGCCACCTAGTCAAATGAAAAAGCTGCCAATACACCAGAACAGACCAAAAATTGGACACAGCACACCAGTAGTGCATTGTGGTGTGCTGCAATGCCTTAAAATTGGATGTGCATTGTATTTTCATTGAAAATAAAATTGTACCGGATTATGCTATTGCTTGCCCAGCACTGCTAAGGTCTGAATGGGCACTTACCACGTATGTTGCAATGAACTATTGCTTCAGACTGGGTTCACACCTATGCGCATTGAATGCTGGTTTCCCCGCATCCAATACGCATGGTAGGAGATTGTGACCGGCTCTCCATCTCCACTGCGAATTTGCACAGGGGTCCTGTGTGTCTTTTGGTCTGTTTCAGGTCCGAATTCAGCCCAAAAATTCAGGCTGAAATCGGACCTGAAACAGGGAACAGGGACACACCAGACCCCTGCTGTGAGCCGCATGTGGCAATAGTGTGAACCCAGCCTTAGACATTCATTCAATTTAAATAGCCAGACATGAGCCCCGCAGGTTCATAGGATACCAATGCCCTCAGGAATACGTTTAGGGAACAAAAGGGTATTAGCAGGCACTTTACAGTTTTATGCCCCGTACACACGGTCGGATTTTCCAACGGAAAATGTGTGATAGGACCTTGTTGTCGGAAATTCCGACCGTGTGTAGGCTCCATCACACATTTTCCATCGGATTTTCCGACACACAAAGTTTGAGAGCAGGATATAAAATTTTCCGACAACAAAATCCGTTGTCGGAAATTCCGATTGTGTGTACACAAATCCGACAGACAAAGTGCAACGCATGCTCAGAATAAATAAAGAGATGAAAGCTATTGGCCACTGCCCCATTTATAGTCCCGACATACGTGTTTTACGTCACCGCGTTTGGAACGATCGGATTTTCCGACAACTTTGTGTGACCGTGTGTATGCAAGACAAGTTTGAGCCAACATCCGTAGGAAAAAATCCATGGATTTTGTTGTCGGAATGTCCGAACAAAGTCCGACCGTGTGTACGGGGCATTAGAGTGAACCTGTCAATGTAGAAAATAAAAGATCTCACTGCCAAATACTTTTCAGAATGCTACCACCCTGGCTATCATATTGATATTTTGGTATTAATGATTTCAGTTACTTATCTGGAACAAACCTTGAGATAAAGCATGTTGACATTTTTTTAAAATGTACAACATGCTCATTCCAGGTTGGACTTTTAAAGTATTAACGCCAGACATAGCCAAGCAACCAGCATTTCACAAAGAGCAGTAATGGCAGCCCCCATACTACTTTACTGACAGATTCCCCTTTAAATTGGATATACTGGACTTACAAAATACCTGTGCTTTGCCTATGTAGGGCAAAGCAACAAGATTACTTTAAGATCACCCCTAGCTGCTTGGAGCTTACCGAGGGCTAAAGACTATCTGACCCCATGTGACATCTCTAGGTGCCTGAACAGTTATTTGCTGATCACTAGTATGGTCTTGTGGGAGGAAGGAGAAGGAGTCAAATGTACCATCATACTCAAAAGTACTTGGTACTTCACATTGCTTCCCCGGGTAAATAAAGCAACAAGTGAGCAAAGGGAAAGGTATGAGCAAACTGCAGTGGTCGGCTTTAAAATTAACATGTTGCTTATCCCTACATCGGAATAGCACAGGGTCAATTTAAATGTATGGCAGGCTTACTTTATTGTAAAGACAGACAAATTAAAGCGGAAGTAAACTGCGGCATTAAAAAAAAAAAAAATTCCCTACAAGGTAATAGCATATATGCTAGTATGCATTACATACGAGGATAGTATGAAATACTTGCCTTAGAAAGAAGCCCTCCAGTGGTGTGTTATCACCGCTGACAGGGCTTCCATCTGCACCCAGTCTTCCTTCTGGGTCGGCGGGCTCAGGCCACTTAAATGGCCAAGCCGCAATGACATCACTCCCACAAATGCATGAGGGAGTCACAGCACAGCGCTGAAGGAACAGCACGAGTATGCCGTTCCTTCAGAGTGCATGCATCAATGACCGGCTGCCAAACGAGTGAATATCTCCTAAACGATGCTTAGAATAAACCATGCCTGTAGATAAAAAGCACAAAGCGAACCTTACTACCACTATACATTTTAAATATCATAAAGAACACTAGAGGGTATAACAGGGTGATCTCAGTGCAATAAAAAGCTTAAAATAGCAATGCCATATATTTTAATACTCCCCCTCTCTGAATTACTGCCAGAGTAAGAACTGCATTTATAGCATTATACTGTAAGCAAGGGAAGAAAGACTTTTTTGTTTTACTACAGCATCTAAAATTGTAGATTTCTACAACCAAAACGACAGACCATTTTTTAGTGCTGACATCATGATTTACATACCTGTGACACGCAAAAGGCTTGCTTCAATTTTGTGCGGATTACGGGGAGGGATTTTCATGGAAGCTCGAAGCTGATAAAATCTAAACAGGGACATAAAAAAAGAAAAGAGGCATTAAAATCAATAGAATTAATTTCCCTAATAGGAGGAGCACATACTCTGGTCAAGGTTGGTGCATGGCACAACCCCATGGTTAGCAAAGTACCCAATCCCCACAAAGAGCTAAGAAACTGTGCAGTTTAATGTTATTACTTCAATGCATGTAGAGTAATAAAAAATACACCAGCTCACAGTATAAAACATTGCACACCCTGCTTTGTAAAGGTAAAACAGGTCTGGTCATTCTCTGAGTGAAAACTGAGCCTTGGCAACTACTTGCTTCTAAATTCAAAGCAGCATTAAGGAAACTGATTAGCTAGTCATACCATGGATAGAAAATCATTAAAAAAAAACTATTGGATTTCTAACGATCTGTCAAACGTGCATGCAATAACGCCATCATTGTTTCAATGATTATCAACATAATATTGATCACTAACAACATAATCAACATTTTTTCTCGATCGATTACACGATCCGGGGTTACATTTTAACAAGCACATGTGCTGTAGATTTTTTTCAAACTGTTTGATTCCACTACTAATGTTTAGAAAATCGATCGTTTGGGCTAAAA
Organism: Aquarana catesbeiana; assembly: GCF_042186555.1. NCBI lineage: Eukaryota > Metazoa > Chordata > Amphibia > Anura > Ranidae > Aquarana > Aquarana catesbeiana. The sequence continues at coordinate 306,045,564 of NC_133327.1, read as the reverse complement.
AAAATCCGAAATGATGGTTTGTTTGTTTTTTGCCATAAAACTTTGCATTTTTCGAAATTAGCCCACTAACATTTTGACAAAGCTTAAGCGTATTGAACGCTTTATTTTCTGTTTTCGCTTTTGTTTCTGCAGATCCCCTGGTCTGCTGTATATGTCATGCCTATGAAGTCAATTTGCCTATGCTCTTAGATTTATACCAAAAGTCATGAGAAGGGTCTTTTTTTTTTAAAATATGATCATGATGTATGGTATTTCTCGGATCTCACGAATGTTTAATATTGGTCAGCTATTCAACATGTTTTGGAAAATGACAGTTTGACAGATAAGGGAATAACTGTGATCTCACTGCAGTTAAGAGGAGTGAAGGTCCCAGATCTACTTCACAAAGATGAGGAAATTCAGAGCCACAATGAAATTTCTCAGAACTTTGCTCAGATGGAGGTGGGTTAGTCCACAACATCACTGCAACTTTGTATTTAATGCATTATTATTCGGAAACTCGATTCCTCTCATCCGCATTTATAGCGACTGTTTACACTGCACTGTCATAACCAACAATGGATCTGTTGGTCATGTCGAGATTAGAACCATTCTATTGCCCATAATGGGATGCGACTTTGAACTCTCAAGCCGAATGACAAGTCGCAACAGTGTGAACCGGAGCTTGACCAGGACAACAAAAAAAAAATAAAAAATATTCGGCAAACTTCACATAAAATAGAAGGAGAAAGGGATTGAATTCCTGTCAAGTTCACTGAGGCAGGAAGTTAGGGGAAGTCTCCAAATTAAGAAAACAGCATGGAGAACTGTTCTAACTTTTCACCATTAAGCCCGGGTTCACACTGATGCGGTGCAATTTTACAAGCGATTTGGAGTGCCAGTGCAATTTTGCGGTGCGATTTGTACTTTTCAGATGCGTTTCTCACAAGTTTTAGAGCTTAAAAATTGCACCAAACTCACACTCTTTTTAGAATTACAACACATGTGAACAGCCTTCATAGGAAGCAATGTTTTTACACTTGACATGCGAATCTATGTGTTCTGGAAGTCATCAGAACCACATTAGTGTAAACCGGTACAAAGGCCACATTGCACACTGTATTCTTTTGCTGTCTTTTCTCCTTGCAGGAGAAAACTTGGAAAAGGCAGTGTTTTTGCATGCACATTTATTTACTAATTTATTCTGGCCATTAGAATGTATTAAACAGCATAAACGCATTGAAATGCATAAAAAAAAAAAAAAAAATGCATGCAGAAACTTATCCGTAACGCATGGTTGTGTGGTGTGAACTGGCCTCAAAACTATTAGGTAATTTACCGCTTTAGTATGGGTGTACAGACCTTTTAAAAGGTCAGTGTGGGTCTCAACAGACACAGGAACCAATTGTTGGTGGTGAGCTTACATACACTGGCCAGGATACAGGCTAATAACTTATTATTTGACTGAGTTTTAGTTTTGCCAGATATAGTAAGCAGTGCACTTAATATGCTTACCAGTCTGCCTTGTAGGAGCAACAGGCTATATGCTAGCACTGGACATTTACAAATAATCATTTTTGTATTTAGTGTGATAAAATGCCAAATTACACTGCAGGTACAAAGAGAAGGATATGGAGAAAAGCTGAGTTGACTTTAGAAACTGCAATTTAACCACTATAGTGGTTACAACATTAACAGCACATTTTTAGCAATGCTTCATTACAGGTTCTCTTTAATTACTGCCTGTCTGGTTGAAAGTCAAACATTTGCTTTGTAGAAGGCACTGCTAGCTCTATCAAGCATTACTAGCTTTACCTTCTATTGATATTGCGCCTTCCTCCAGCTACATAATCTGACAGCAACCAAGCAATAAAGAGGCACTCGTGTATAGAACATGTAATTAGTAGATACACAATCTCTCTGCAGGAAACAAAAAGACTGCAAGCAGCAATGAGGAAAAAAAAAATATAATATATATATATATATATATATATATTTGAAATTTCAAAAGAAAAAGAATGTATTCATAATAGAGCTTTACAATAACAATGTCTTCACAATGGGCATGTCTATAGGCATCTGTTACCATGTAAGAAATAGATCTGGAACTATGACAAGCACTTCTTCCACATAGATTCCAACCTTTTCATATTTACAAGCTACACCTTTAACAAAGCACCCCAGTATCCTTATGGTTTCATTCTACCATGAAATGTAAAGTAATAATTACTAAAAGGTAGACGCTGACCCCCACTGACCTGCATTTGATACAAGGCTATTTTCATTACTAGTACTTACACACATTATAGGAAACAAACAAATCTGGCTTCCCCTAATAGGAAATCTTTCAACAGAGAAAAAAAAAATCAACACTACCACTGCTGACCTTCTGTAAATGTTGCCTACTTGTTATGCTGATCCTCTGGCTTTAATACTTGAAGTCGCTAACTGATAACAAGCGTGCGGCTCAGTTCTGACATCATTTTTGTGACCAGGGAGGATTAGAACTAAGCCATGGAGTAAAGAGTTGGCCTTGGTTGTCTTACTGTGGTATATGGCTGGGGGTTCTAATAAAGTTTAGTTAAAGGGATGGGTTGCTTTGTAGTAAAAGCACACCTGACCATTAACATTACACTATGAATTCAGACAGAGGGATCCTTTCTACCCTCCATGTTAATGGGTGGAACTCTCCTACAACAAACACTGTTGAACTCGGTCTTCCCGTTTTAACCACTTCACTATGCTTCATTGTGTAAAATCAGCCATGGCCAATGCTCCCAATGTAATTTTACAATCCTAAGGCTGCTTTCACACTGAAAGCGCAGGCCGTTAGTGGTAAAGCGGCGCTCGTTTTTGCACCGCTTTTCGGATGCTAGCGGGTGCTTTTAACCCCAAAAAGGGGTTAAAAACTCCTGTATTGCAGTGCTTTCCAAAGCGCTTTTTAGGCACTTCATTCATTGCAATGGGCAGGGGCGTTTTGGGAGTGCTGGATACAGCGCTCCCCAACCACCCCAAGGATGCTGCTTGCAGGATTTTTCCGAACGTCCCGCAACCATGCTGCCCGGGTGTGAAAGCACTCATTGTAATGAATGGGAGGCAGTTTTCAGGCACTTTACAGGGGCCATTTCCAGCGCTAAAACGCCTGAAAACTGCCTCAGTGTGAAAGGGGTCGAACACAAAAGTGATGCATCTATGCGTTTTTGTCGTGCTAAAAGGCACCTTTCCAGCATGACAAAGGCACATCAAAAGTATTACCCTTAAAATCCTATGTACCTAGTCACGCTCATGCGTGTGTGCATTGCGCTTCGAAAAGTCCTGAATTCAGCATCTTTTGTGTAAAACATAAACACATCTTCCATAGAAACGCATCAAAAACACGCCAACAGGCCCTTGCACTAAATAGCTGATGGCGTTCACCCTCCCCCCTTATCTGGGAGGTGGTAGGATAGATCGGGTAATTACACCTAGATGTAACATCTGATATTTCCCTAGAACACACCAACAACGAACCACCCCAGAAAGATGTCATACTTCATGAACTGTATATGTTTTGTCCAATATTATAATTCGGAATGGAATAATTTTCATACATGTAAGATTGCATATTTGTAGTCCGCTGACTGATGTTGGATCCATTTATAATGCTGACAATGTTTGTACTGTCTTAAATGTTTAAATAAAATTCACTGTTAAAAATAGCTGATGGCAGATCTAAAGGAGATTGTACAGATAGTCATGTCTATGGTGACCTTAACAACTTTAAGACCAGGCCTTTTGTGACACTTTTTTTTTACATGTAAAAATCTGTATTTGTTGCTAGAAAATTACTTTGAACCCCCAAACTTTATAATTTTTTTTTTTTTTTAAAGCAGAGGCCCTAGAGAAAAAAAACAGTGGGTGTTGCAATGTCACGCGGTATTTGCACAGTGGTTTTTCAAATGCAACTTTTTTGGGGAAAAAATTAACTTTTTTGAATTTTAATGCACAAAAACACAATACCCAACAGCTTGGAAAAATATAAAAAGGAATTTAAATATCCCCAGTGATAGCAATAGGCAGTGAGCGGTATTCTTTACTGAGAGATCTGGGGTCTATTAGACCCCAGATCTCTCCTCTGCCTTTAAATATGTTAAATCATACCAAGATCGTTATGATCCGATTCTTTTTTCAAACCACTAAAGTTTTGTTTACAACTGCAAAACCGGAAGGGATGAAAGCTCCATCGCTTCCAGTTTCCTATACAATAGAAATGATCGGAGCCATTCCAGTCTCTGATCAGCTCTGTGGTCAGCTGTCAGAAGAAAGGAGGGCCTGAGAGAGCCGTGTAAGGCAGTGAAGGGGGGGGGGGGGGGGGGAGCAACACTCTTGCTGCTTATAAAACCAATCCAACAGCAAATCTATGATGCACAGAAGGTTTTTTACTTATTTTTTTAATTTCTTCAGTTGCTTCCTGGTTTCTAGCCTAGGCCAAAATGATGGTTTCCATCCTAGACATCTTTACAGCATTTTTTTGTTCTTTTATCTGGAGCAGGGGAGGTGGGGCTTTCTCACCTTACAGCCTGCATGTCTGCGCTAAGGGCAGATTTATTCCAGGAAGTAAATGCTACATGAATCATCTGCCCTTACTCAAGATGGCCATGGCCATAAATGCAAGGGGGTATTTTTTCAAAGTGATTTCTCAACAAAATAAAATCATGCAGACATGGATGGATGATGGAGATTGCTATAAAATATTAAAGACGGATTAAGTAGCGTGTGTGGTGCTCAGATAAAGTTAAGTTTCACTTTATGGTTCCCGGGTCAAAGTGGGTATTTTAAGGTCTAGCTAAGCAATTTACCTTAAGTCATTAGCAGAGCATAGATTCCAGTGTGCTACAATCAGAGGACTACTAACCAGTCTCCATAGTAAAATATTTCATATGTAAATTAGCTCTAAAATTACTAGGTCTTAGACGCAACAAACATTTTCTGTACTGGCAGTTTAACTCCCCCCCCTTTCCTCCAAAACACACGCATAAAATATATTCCATATTGCTGGTATCAAAAAGCTACATAACAGGAAAGGCAAGTTAGAATAGGTTAGGGTGCACCAGGATAGGGGTTTCAAAGGATCCTGTCAAGTCATATCCAGTCTGATTAGGGAATGGGAATTTGTAATATCTACCACTCTTAGTCTAATCTCACAGAAAACATGATTTTACTTGATAGACTGTACTGCCCTATGTTTGTTTTTGCAACTTAACACCTTTAGTGACATTTAACAGTTGTTCTATAATTTAAACTGACAGCCTGTAGTAGCAGATGAGGAAACATTCTGTAAATGAATAATTGAATAAGTCAGATAACTGCACATACTGTAGTATAGCAATCTACAGTGCTGCTGTTTTTGTTTATATTTGCCAGGTGCACGTCTGGAAAACTGCTAAATCATACAGATAAAAAAAAAAAAATATATAAAAGCCAAGCAACCCCCCCCCCAAGTCCCCAGCAAGACCATTCACAAAGCCCAATGTGGCTCACGTATGCACAGTGGGCAGCCGGCTGTGAAGCCGCAAACAGGACAGCCAGCTGCCCACAGTTAAGATACTGCACCAGGAACCTGAAGGCTAGTGAAGAACTAGCCTGGGCGAGGACTGTGCTGGATCCTTGGATAGGCAAGTGTCCCGTTAGTCAGCAACTACAGTATTTGTAGCTGCTGCTGACTCTCTTCCCCCCCCAGAGTGAAGAACCTCTTTAAATTACATCTAGCATGAGAGAATATGTAGGCTTAAATGTAGGGCTTTCCCTGAAAAGGACTTCAGAGATTTTTTGTATATGGCATATACTGTGGGTCTGTGACTCCAAAGCACTGCTACTAGACACTGTCAGAAAAATTGTATTTTCAGAACAATTCCTAGTGGAGAGGAATATGCATATCCCTATCACAGAATAGGCTGAATGGCCTCAGAATGGCTGAGACTTAGGAAACTCAGACAGACATTCTCACACAGGGTGCAGCATGCATATTAACCCAAGGCCCCTTTCACACGGGGCGGATCCGCTCAGCGGACTCTGCTAGCTTAGTTGATCCCCCCCTGAGCCAGCAGATGACAGGTCTGTCACTGCTCATTGTGCATGTCCGTTTTCATCTGATCCGCTGGACGGATGGCGAACGTATCGCCATCCGTCTGTTTTCTGCGGATCTTGACGGATGGGATGGCAGGCGGGTGTCAGCGGACACATCTCTGCTGACATCCACCTGCCCATTCAAGTTAATGGGTGGCCCACTCGGATCCGCCTGAAAAACGGACAGGCGAATCTTTGATCATGTGAAAGGGGCCTGAAGCTGTTCATGGATGGGTAGAATTTTGATGGGTAGAATTTCTAATTAGTGTGTCAAATCAACTTTAGTTTTCAACTGCAGTGTTAAGAACATTTGAAGGCGCAGGATAGAAAAAAAATTCACCAAAACAAGTGAATTTCTAATATTGTATGTGGTTTTCATTTGACAAGGTCCATTCATTCCAAAATCAAATGGTAAAAGCAAACAAAATCTTTCAAATGACATTAGAATGTTCTGAGAATTTTCGTACAAAATTTCCTAAGACTTTCCTAAGAACCTTTGTTTGAAAATCTACCCATCTATGGCCAGCTTTAGAGGTCAGGTAATATAATTCTAAAGTGTTACAAAGTGTACTACTGTCAACATTCTTGTTCTCATAGTCTGACAGGACAGGGTTGCCATATAAATCATGCAAGATATTGTATTGTCTTACTTCAGCAAGTAACTAACACCTAAGAGCATTACAGTTACCGGGCTCCTCCGATGGCAAGGTGTGTTGGGGTGCCATTTAGAATAGCACTGCACCATTGCAGGTCTATTCTAACATGTGCGGTGCGCCCGTTGCAGTAACGCGCACGGAAATGTGCATTTCAGCAACGCAATAACGTGAATAGGGATGCCTTCACTTTGCCTTGCAAAAAGGTTGTCCCCAGGATAGGCAGTGCAGGGAAACCTACAAGGTGTTCTAACCTAATCTTTCTTCATTCTTTTCAAAGCTAAAAAAAGAAAAATTTTCTGGATAAATACACAGTAAAAACGCTTAGGCTTTTGAAGGCAAACCTCATGGTGCAGATGAGTAAATGCTGTATACAGGAGGGAACAGTTTTCCGCTATAAATTCTTGTACACAAACAATTCACCACCAACATTAAATGTTTAACTAGTTGGAGCTAGTGACCAATCGTCTGATAAATGTGCAACAGCTGAAGAATTAAGGCTGAGGATCCAATGCCATTGAAATTATTTAGCATTTCCAATTTCTTTGGTGCTTTTCTAAAGCATTTTTGGGATCTTCTGGAGTTCTGCCAAATTTCATACTATCCGGTAACCCCATCTGCAGGCACGAGACTCTTTGCATAAAATGCAATACAAAAGAAGGAAATCATCTCACATACTAGTGAATGCATGCTTCCAAGACTATGTTGGTCCTGGCCTGCAGTGAGTTTTAGGAAATATGGAATAAATGTTCCTGAAAGCAGGGATACATATATTAAAAAATCCCTTTCATTTTTTTCTTCTTATGTTTTGCAGTATATTGCATTCATGCATTACCTATCGCCATTCATTTTCTGTAGGTTTTGTAAGCTTGATCAACAGACCTTAGGGCAATGAACTGAATGAGGGATTTGAGGGATTTACAATGATAAATATGTCAAATATGTCAGCCCAGTTCTACAGACATAGCAAATATATTCAAGTAAAGTGAACAGAGGGATCGCCTTGTCAGTATGCAGCTACTCCTCCATTGTTACAGTGACTGTAAACCCTTAAAATAATAAACAAGACCTACTTTCCTGCTCTAGGCAATGGTTTTGCACAAAGCAGCGCCAATCCCCTGCTGGCACTCTAGGCTCCTCCTCTTCTCAGCGTGCCCCCATAGCAAGCCTCTTGCTATGGGGGCACACCTGCAGGCTCACACCCAAGCCATGTTGTGTGTGTCTATAGCACTCTCTGCTCACAGGATCTGATGGACAGCAGAAGGAGCCAATAGTCCCTGCTGCTGCTCGAGTCCCTGTGAGAAGAGGAAGAGAGAGAGAAAGGAGAGAAGACTGTAGCCAGGCATAGCTCTAGATAGCTCACAGTAGGTAGAGAAAGAGGGGGGTTGAGAAATTGTTGGTGGGGCATGCACGAAGGTAAAAAACACCAAGGCTTTAGAACCACTTTAAGCCCTGGTTCACATTGCAGCGATTTGGCATGTGAAGTGACATGTCAAATCAGCGGCTTTTGCCAGCAATGGCACAGTCCGAAACAGTGCGACACCGACTTTGCGGTGCCGTAGCCATTCCCAAAAGTAGTTTCTGTACTACTTTTGGCAACTTCGGGGTGCGATTTGTAGACATCTATGCAGCAACCCACACAGATGTCTCTGAAATTGCCCCCCGAAGTCAGGACTGACATGCGGGTATGAAATTGTGCAAGTTCAGCTGAACTCGCATGATTTCAATCCCGCTGTCAGTGTGAACCTGGGTTAAAATTAGCAAGCTGAGAGTATTTCTAGCTACTGCTATAGCGCAGTAAATTTATTGTCTGAGTTTGTTCATTTTTATATTAAACACTATGCTTTCAGCCACCCTATATGACAGTATAGCTTTGCGAACCCTGCTTTCTTCTCCCCCCATAAGGGCACTGTTAAAACAGGAAAAAGGTGTGTATGGAGCAGAAGATTACAGCTGAAAAATGGTCATAAGATGGATCCCAAATAATAGAATCACCCAGGCCAGAAGGGTTTTCTATAAAAGTGGTACAACTATGTGGAACAACTGGCTCGTGTGCAGTCTCTTTATGCGCACTGCTTGGAAACAGATGTCTTATCTGAGGCTATGCCAGATACACATGTTGTATTACTTCTGAAACCAGGGAAGAATTCACAATCCTGCACTTCTTATGGACTGATACCACTACCAAATGTGGACCTCAAGATATTCATCAGTTTCCTACGTTTTGTTAGTAAGACTATGGAATGTCAGCACCTCGCTTGTCTTCATTGATCCAAACAGGATTTATTCCTCAGATGTACACAGACACAAAACTTTCAAAGGCTTTTCAGCTATCTTCAATTTGAACAACCCGGGCCACAGCGTATAAGTGTCAATATAAAAAGAAACTGCCTTTGATTCAGTTGACTGGTCTTAAAATGTAAGGGTTTTGTGCCAATTTTCCCAACATGGATTTCATTACAATATACCATTCCGAAAGTTGCTCTTAAGATCGGCACGTCTCTCGCAACCTTTTTTTTGATGTTCATCAGGGAACAAGATAGGGATGCCCTCTATCCCTGGGTCTTTCTCTGCTTATGGTGGAAACTAAAGCAGTAGCCCTGCGCACCCCCCCGATGCTGAGGGTCTATGTGTATGCAACATAGAAGAGGGAATGGCTCTCTATGCTGATGACCTTCTCAATTTATCCTCCATGATCCAGGACCTTCATTGCAAGCAGTCTAATATATATATATATAAAATAACATGTGTTATATTTACCTGCTCTATGCAATGGTGCTTGCGTGGGCTTAATTCTGAGCCACATTCTGTACATCTAATCTCACACACACAGATTGCTGCTCAGCCCAAACCCCTCCCCGCTCACTTGTCACTCCCAATGGGGAGGGAGAGAGAGAGCAGCGCCACTGCTCTCGGGCACAACATTGGACCAAGGGCTCAGGTAAGTATTTAAGAGGAGCAGGGGAGAGGGATGGGGAGCTGCACCTAAAAGGTTTTTTACCTCTTCACAACCTCTTTAATCAATTTACGCTCTACTATATCTATCCTGATAGATCCAAAGGCGAGGGTAGCATTGGCCACAGATGTTCCCCTCCAATGGGTTATCGAAATTAGATATTTTAGGTATCAATGTTACGAGTAAGTTGATGGATTTTATCCCCCATAACCTTGATCCCCCATTAGTCTTTCTGCCACAAACAACTTTGGTTTGGAAACACAACCAACCCCCCCCCCGACTCCCATCCTTGATATGCAGGAAAAATCTCCTAAAAATGGAAATCCTCCTGGTGTACATAGGGATTCCCCAGTTAAACTCTTAAAATTGTCTTCAGAACAAACTGTCTTCAGGTTAACAAACTTTTTGGCTCCTTCATTGGGCCTCCAAACGCCCTAGAATAATACGATTGTTACAATATCTTTGGCTCCAGGGTGGTTTACGCTTTCCTGACCTGTTTAAACGTTATATGGCAGGCAAGATGGTGTCCTCCACATACTCTATGGTTTCTCCAGGATGAGGGGGATGCAGCATGCTTGGGTTCATACAAGGATCGGTGTTCAACTCTCCTATAGAAGTCACATGCTATGATGGCTGCTCAATCTGCATGGCAGAAAATCCACCAGATCCTCTATCCCCAAGGAAAAAGTCTGTCCCCGCAAACCCTGCTTTGTCACATCTTTTTATTCCCTAACCCAGTGCTCTGGGCAACCAGAGGTGTTAAGGTGCTGGGGGATATTTTACACTCTAATGCACTTCTCACCTTTGATGAGCTCAAATCACATTTTGATCACAGTCAGGTTGGTCAGAGATTTTACAGATAAGCCTCTGTCTAAAGTCACAAAGCGCTCTTGCCAGCATCACCTCCATCAGTTAAGCTGGGTGTATGATTTTCCTCATCTTTAAGGGGATGAAATGTTGGCCCAATACAAAACGCAACTAAACATATACAACTAAATAAATATTTCTATTAATGGGCCATTTGCTTCTGACAAATCTCACTTGTCTAAAAATTGTCAAAAAAAAAAAAAAAATAATAATTTATACTCCTGAAGGTGGATGCAGCATCGGTCTGTCCCCCGCGGGCTCGGTAGTGAGAACTAAGTGATCAAACACTGATGATTGCTCAGCTCTCATCTCCGCTCTAAGCATGGAGCCGCGACGGTCAGTCTTTGGGCTCTCTGTTCTTCCCCCCACGCTCACTGGAGCGCTGGACTGTGGAGGCGAGGGAGGGCTGGGTAAGGCTCTCAGCAGATCGCTGAGAGGCTGGGCCAGGTGCCTGTCCAGGCTTCTGGGTGGATCCCGACAGCAAACAAGGATATACAAACACTTGTGTGCTATAAAAAAGTACTTTTCACCAGTTGCAGGGACTTAAAGTGATACTAAAGTTTTCTGTTTCAAAATAACAGACATATACTACTTGCTCTGAGCAGTGGTTTTGCCCAGATCCTCCTCTTCTCAGGTCCCTCTTCAGAGCTCCAGACACGAAGCCGCGGCCCCGCCCCCTCTCTCCTCATTGGTTTACTGACTTTAACAGCAGTGGCAGCCAATGGCGCTTCGCTGCTGTCTCAGCCAATGAGTAGGGAGATTCCTGGGCAGCCGATTCTCTTGCGCAACATCACTGGATCGAAAGGGAGCTCGAAAGTCGAAAGTATTAGGGGGGCTGCTGCACGCAGAAGGCTTTTTATCTTTATACAGAGCATGCATTAAGATAAAAAACTTATTGTCTTTACAACCACTTTAAACTAAAATGTTTTTAAATAATGTCAATTCATTTTCTTTTTCCCAGAAAGGGAAAACTGCACATTTGTCAAAGGAAGACAAAGTTGTCAAGTATTCTAAAGGGCAGCAAACATTACAAACAGGAGTAAGGGCCAGTTCCCATTGCTGCGATGTCAGACAATACATGTGGTTTACACCGCACTGCTGTGCAAATCACATGCGATGTAAATTCAGCCATACAGTTTGTATGGTTGAATTTGCATTGCAATTGGACCAAACTCGCACAGGACCCTTTTTTTGGTCCGCAGCAAAATCAGATCACATGGGTGTTCACACCCATGCATCCGATCTCTGTTCGAATTGAAAGTTCGCACTTCGATATGCGAACCGATCTAGTAATTAACTTTGTATTGACACTCCTACCGGTTCGCATAGGGCAGCATGAAATGCCTGCGAGGCGGAAACCTGCACTGGATTTGCAGGGTTCTCGCATCGCAGCGGTGTGAACCAAGCCTTCGCCTCAGATTTTACAAAACTAAAAAGTTCTTTTTATCTGAAATCAGCTTTACAAATAAGTTAATGTATGGCACATTCAGCAACAATGACATTAGAGTAAATCCTAGAGAAGGGGGGCTGCTATTTCTACCACCTTCTGAAAACTCCTCTGACTGTTTTGTTGACCTTCTGGCTTCAATACTTTCCAAGTTACCTACCTAAATAAGCATGCAGAATATAAAGTCAGAGGGCCTTACCTGCATAATTGCTTTGGATTAGTGGGCCACTGAAGCCAGAGGGTCAGGATTATAACAAGGTAAGCAGCATTTGCATACTAAGAATCCAAATACTGCCTCCATTTCTCTCTTAGGAAAGTTTTCCTTTAATTGAAATCACACCTAAAAAGCAGCAGTGTGCAGTACTGGAGGTTTGTGAGAAGGTGGCTACTTGTGAGAGCCTGCTGATACTTGAATATAGAGAAGCAGCAGTGTTCTTTAGCTTGGAATGTACAATGTGAAATGAGGTACAGAATGTATTTTCAAGCAACATAAGAAAACTCACCCTCTTTGAAATAAATCCACATTGTAAAATTTCTGGAGCTCCACTGAAAATTCCACTGTGGCCTGAACATCACTCATTTTGATTGCAGATTCAGACATCAAAATACTCTAGTTACTAGAAAAGAAAAAAAAAAAAAAAAAAGAAGAAGAAGATTAAACAACTGCCTAAAAGCTCAAAGGCAACATCCAACAAGGAATTTTAAATGACTTTATGATTGGTGCATACAGAAGTGGTGTACAACCTATGGGAAACAAAATCAGAAGCCTTTTTTTGTTTTTATATTGAGGCATGGTTGGCAGAATTGTGAATGGTATGTATGCGTCACCTAGGTTTCCCCATGCACACATGGTGAAGGGCTCCAGAATTTAAGGCTGATGTGAAGAAAAAAAAACTTCTTGTTTTGTCAGAATCCCTAATAAGTTCTGTTTTGGTTCCTTTGCTGAACTTTGAGTAGAATAAAGCCTTCATTCCTAGGTCAATATCTTACTTGGTAGCCAGAAATCATTAGTGTATCTAAAAACTCAAAAAATGAATGCATTTTATACCTTACTGAAATTTTGTTCTTGGGTTTAGTTACCCTTTACCGGCTAATATATCTTCAATCTTCAAGTACAACTTAAATTTTTATATCTTATTTTTTTTTCTTACTCCCTCTACTGCAGTAATCTTCAAATTGCGGCCCATGGGCCAGATGTGGTCCTTTGCCTGCCTTTATTAAGCCCTTATGGCACTATTCCTGTCATTGATATAAGGCATTTTTCCTACTGACACACACAATGAGGCACCATTCTTGCCATTAACACCAATGGTGAGGCATATTTCCTCTCACTGTCTCTAACAGTGGGGGCATACATCCTTCTGCTGATATAAATTTTGGAACAATTTTTTTTTGGAACAACAACAACACTAAGGATGGAGCACTATTACTTCCACTGACACCAATAAATGGGCGCTATTCCTCCCACTGGCACCAACAATGGGGCACAATTCCTCCCACTGACACAAAAGATGAAGCACTATTCCTTCTACTCACACCAATGATGGGGCACTATTCCTTCCACTGACACCAAAGTTGGGGCCGTGGGTGTGTGCAGCCTACTGCATTAGGGTGTGCACCCCAAACCTCAAACACACATGCCTTTCTCTGCAGCCTCAGCTGCACTGGACAGTGAATGAATGGGAAGTGCTCTGTGATAAGCGGCTTGCGGTTTATTCACAAACTGAAACATAGTAAACGTTAACTATGCTTCAGTTATGAATGAACACAGTGGGTGAGGGTGTTCACTGTGTTCATTTAGAAAAGAAAGGCGCTGGTAAAATGACAAACTTACTACCCCCTGCCCCCACCCTCTATCCTGAAACATCCCCCACAGCAGCATTAGTGGAAGAAGCCAGCAGCACTGCAGGGCGAGGGAGCCAATGAAGGGACACTAGTCTTTTCACTGGCACCAATGATGGGGCACTATTCCTCTCACCAATACCAATGATGAGGCATTTTGTCTCCAACTATTGGCCATGGACACTATGTATTTATCTTTTTTTTACTTTCACTGATCATCAAGCGACGAGGCATTTTCCACTCTCAGTGGCCACAGTGCGGTACTCCTATAGTCTGAAGGACAATAAACTGGCCTTTTGTGTAGAAAGTTTGGAGACCCCTGCTCTACTGGAATAAATAAAAATGTTTTAAAAGCTTTAATTGCCATCTCCATGCTCCAACGCTGTCCCTGCTTTCGACCCAGGTAATTACATTGAAAAAACACAGACTTACTGGACGTATAAATAGTTGAAATTAAAAGGAAAAAAACCTAAAGAACACAAAACGAATGCTGTCACCACATCTAAGAATTGGCAAGCTGCGAGAATCTACATTTTTGTTTTTGGGCTTAATACCACTTTAACAGCAGTTCTGCATGTACTTGAAAGTGAATTTGACCTGGCTTACTAACACATTCGTTTTCAAATTGATTCTAAGACCCCTTTCACACTGAGGTGTTTTACAGGCGCTATAGCACTAAAAATAGCGCCTGCAAAGCGCCTCCCCTTTCACTCTAGTGCTTTCACACTGAAGCGGTGAGCTGGCAGGACGCTCAAAAAAGTCCTGCAAGCAGCATCTTTGAGGCTCTGTAGGAGCGCCCCTGCCCATTGAAATCAATAGGCAGCAGCGCTTTGAACCCTTTTTCGACTGTTAGTGGGGGTTAAAAGCACCCCGCTAGTGGCCTCAAAGCGCTGCAAAAACTAAGGTAAAGCGCCGCTTTACCGCCGACGCCCGGCGCTGCTCAGTGTGAAAGGGCCCTAATGGTAAGGCCCTACTTGCTGTCATTCGGCTGTTGGACATCTGAGCCTTGGTTGCTCACTGAATTTCATACTTCTGATAGATGAATGGCAGTGGAAGCTTTTAGTCCAGGAAGTGGTGGGGATATTACTTGACTTGACCAGAAGTGAAGGCTCCAACTAAAGTCTTAGCTAAAAATCTAAAAAGACCAATATAGATCAAACAGAGAATAACGCTATGATGGCAAAGACTCTAGAGGAAAGTAAGCATAAGACACAATGACCTTACAATGATAGCAATGAAAAAGAACACCTAAAGCCAAAAATTTTTTTTTTTAGTTCTGGATAGAATAGGTAATGGTTTAAACTCCTGTCACCTAAAAAAACACTATCAGTCTGGGTTCACACTTGTGCGGTTCGGGATAACACATGCGATTCCCACAAGAATCGCACCACATTCCTGTGCAAATCACAAATGATGTCTGTGCGGTGCAATTTGAGTTATTCCTTTTGTATGGCTCAAACCACATCGTATTCACACAACAATTTTTTTGCCGCACCTGAATCGCATTACATGGGGGTTCACACCCATGCAATGTGATTATGGCAAATAGAACTGTGTTTTGTAAGCCGTTTTGGGGTGTCGTTATTTTAACATTGACACTCGTAGCAGATCACATGGAATATAGAGAAGCAGCAGTGCGGGAAACGCACAGGATTCGCGGCGTTTCCCACATTGTATCAGTTTGAAGCAAGGCTCAGGGTTTTTTATGGGGAGATTTTGTGCAGCGCTTTACAAAAATAAAAGGCAAATAGTACAGTTACAATACAAGAGGATTCGGAGGGCCCTGCTCGGTATAGCTTGAAATCTAAAAGATCACACAAAATTAAAAAAAAAAAAAAAAAAAAGAAAAAAGCATAGCATATCTACTTCTACCAAGCATCTGTGGAACCTGGTATCTGTGACAATTTTCCCAATTGGATTTAGTTACCAGTAGTGGTATTTTGGTAAATATTACAGACTCATCTATTGCAAATGCTAGTGGTCAGCTTTTAACCTAACATGATCTGTTTACAATTCAATATAGCTGAACCTGTCAAACCGCCAAGCAAGGTGGGACGAACGAGGGCAACAGTGGAAAAAAGGATTCTTCCATATCTACTGTAGCGAAGCACTAACCAATCTGTCAGTGTCACGTGGTGTGAATTCTTTCAGAAAAGTCTCACTACATGGTAAATACTAGGTTGTTATGTTACAATTACGCTGCCCTACTGCATTATTTTTAGCATTTAGATTTAGGCAATGCAAATCAATTTTTATAAAACATAAAAAAAATAAAAAAAAAATAGAAAATGTACCATCTGTTTTCAGGCTGTATAATAGCATATAATTTCACAGATTGAAAAACACAGTTAAAAACTGGCCAGGACTTTTGTAATATATGAATATTGTTGATCATATACAATGAAGCAAGTGACCAGCTTCTCTGGAGCTCAAGATGTTCTGCAACCACATACACAATAGAATGAATTAGGACTTGATCTCTCTGTCAGGCTAACAATAGTGTCCTAAACATTAATCAACAAGCATACCCATCAAGCTACTATCCCTGGGAAAAACAATAGAACAGATGGGCATATGTGTCTCAAATATAAAAAAAAAAAAAAAACTAAAAAAATTAAATGAAAAGCCTATATCTGGAATATTTTTAATTCAAGGAAAAACACAACAGTATTCTATTTATTTTTAAAAAATGAAGACGTTCTTTTTAAATTAATTTTGTAAAATAACATATTTGCAAGAGCAGTCGCCAATGACAAAACATCTACTTACACTAAAATGTTAAACTACAGGCCCAATTTGGGTGTCTAGCTCCCCAGATGACCACTCTATCATGCATGGCTGAGATATAGTCTTATCAAGAGACATAGGTAAAAGGCTAAGTACACATTTTGGAGCATATTACAAGTTACACTTATATTTAGGATGTAACATGCTCCAGCTCCCCCCCCCCCCCCCCCCACCCCCAATCTCCTGATCCCCTGATTCCACTCCCCCTGGGAGGAGAGGTTCCAAAGCATTCATTCGCATGGCTATGGCTAGGTTCACACTTGTGTGGGTTCTAACACAGCAGACATATATACAGTTCTCTTCTCCTACACTTCCCAGGAGATATAATGTCCTGCTTGTCTCTATTCTTTATTTCCTTTAATATATCTGAAAAGTAATAAAAAGGGAAAATAGTTTTTTTTTTTTTTTACTTTTCAGATATATTACAGGTACTTAGATTAAGAATAGAGAGAAGCTCGGTAAAATAATGCCATCAATGTGTGTTAAAGTTTAAATAGTTGTGCTTTACTGATCTTTCTAGCATATACAGGTTGGACTGATTGATTGAAAACAATGCAGTCTCTGTGTGGCTGATATCTTAACAGTTGCTAAAGTGCCATACACATGGCCTGAACATCGGGCGGCATCAATCTGCTGAGTTGAACTGAGAAAAAAAAAAACAGTTAGTGTTTACCAGGCTTAAAAGGAGGAAGGCAGAGTGATTGCAAATCGTGTGTGTTCACTTTAGCGGCTAGATTACAAATCTCTAGATTTACTATAACAATAATATAGAATAGGGGTCTTCGAACTGCGGCCCAGGGGACAGATGCGGCCCTTTGCTTGCCTTTATCTGGCCCACTGATATGAGATTCTCTGCCCTCTCTCTTTCTGACACCAAAAAATGGGGCAGAAGTCCTGCCCCAGACTTCAACAGTGGGGCGCCATTTCTCCCACTGACACCAACAATGGGGCACTATTCCGCCCCTTAAAACTAAAGACGGGGCACTAATCCTCCACTCAATGCCAAAGATGGGGTGCGATTTACTGCCACTGATGCCAGAAAAATGTTCTATTCTTGCCAGCCACAGTCCAGCCCCCTAAAGTCTGAAGAACAGTAAACTACCCCTTTGTTTAGAGCGTTTGGAGCCCCCTGATATAGAGCAAACATATAAAAATGTATTACTTTATGGTAAATGTGTGAATAACTTAAATTATGCACTTAGTAAAAATACACTTTACTTCCTACTGCCAATAGTACTGAGGGAGAGCAGCACCTGGCTTTCCTGGTGCTCATTTATAATGAACATTTTGTTACACAACAGTGCAGAGTCAAGAGCCCAGGATGAGGGTGCCTAGGCCTAACAATGATGATTTTGATGAAGGAAATTTTTACAACCAACATGGAAACTGGCAAGGCGAGTTTTAAAGCATCCCTTTCAGTCTCTTAAAAAAACATCCAGCAGAAAGCGCTACTCAATATTTGCAGTACCCAAAACCCATTTTTGGTAAAGTATAAAAAAGGGGAGCACACCTTCTCTATTGTTTTAGAAGTGGGGAAAAAACAATGGTAACTTACCGATAACTTTGTTTCTACCAACCTTCTAGGACAGCAACACATGAGATGATAGGCTCCTCCCTACAGGAAACACAATTAAATCACAGCTGTTTATAAGGCCCCACCTTACCCCTTGTCCCTCATTAGTTGTAAAGCAATACTCCCAACAAACTCACAAGAGTTATTCCAACATTTAGGCACTTACCACCTAGTGTGTACATACTTCTCCACCCATAACAGGGCGGGAAGTAGGCCTGCCGTCCTGGAAGGTTTCGTAGAAACACCGTTATCGGTAAGTAACCATCGTTTTTCTCACCTTACAGGACAGCAACGCATGAGAGGATAATAAAGGAATCCACAGTGCTACTTTAGGGTGGGACCACTGCCTGTAACACTTTTTTGACCGAAGGCTAGTTCTTGCTGTGATAGGACCTCCACTTGGTAGTGCTTCAGGAAGGTATCTTGATTGGACCAGGTGGCTGCGCTACGAATTTGCTCCCAGGAGGCTCCTGCTTTTTTGGCCCAGGAGGTTGCTAGGGCTCTAGTTGAGTGTGCTTTCAACTTTTCTGGTGCAGGTATGCCTGAGTAAGCTATAGTAATGGCTTGCCTAATCAACCTAGAGACTGAAGATTTTGAAGCTTGGAGTCCCTTTATAGGTCCAGAGAAGGGGATTAAAAGATGATTAGATCTCCTAAATTCTTTTATCCTCTGTAGATAAGTAAGCAGGCATCTCCTGACATCTAAACAATGAAATGTATTTTCTCCTTCATTTTTTAGACCCCTTTCACACTGGAGCGTTTTGCAGGCGCTATAGTGTTAAAAATAGCACCTGCAAGCTGCCCTAAAACAGCTGCTCCATTCACTCCAGTGTGAAAGCCCGATGGCTTTCACAGTGGAGCGGTGCGCTGGCAGGGCATCAGAAAAAGTCCTGCCAGCAGCTTCTTTGGAGTGGTGAACTCACCGCTCCTCCACCGCTGCTCCCCATTGAAATCAATGGGGCAGCCCTGCGATACTGCTGGCAAAATGCTGCGCCGGCGGCTTTTTGCAGGCAGATTTAACCCCTTTTCAGACGCTAGCTGGGGTTAAAACCGCCCCGCTAGCACCCTAATAGCGCCGCTAAAACGACGGTAAAGCGGCGCTAAAAATAGCGCTGCTTTACTGCTGACGCTGGTGGCGGCACAGTGTGAAAGGGGTCTTAGGGTTCTCACAAAAGGATGGTAAGTTTGTTACCCGAGTCCTATGGAAAGCTGAAGACACCTTAGGCAGATATAATGGATCTGGCTTGAGGATGATTCTATCTGGTAGGATCAGCAAAAAGGGTTCTTTAATGGAAAGACCCTGTAAGTCCCCTACCCTCCTAACAGTAATAATTGCTAAGAGAAAGGCTAGTTTTATGGTCAAAAACTTAAATGAAAGTTCTTCTAAAGGTTTAAAATGGGTGTCTAGGTAATGCCTCTAGGACCCTCGCTAGGTTTTCACCTTGGGGCCTATCCTTGACAGGGGTAGCCCTATCCCTGGCTACCAAAAATCTTTTAACTCAAAAGGTTCCTTCGCTACTCTACCGTCAAGAAAACCCGAAAGCGCTGCTACTTGTACTCGAAGAGTGTTGACAGCCACAACCTTCTCTACCCCATCCTGGAGAAATTCATTAAGTGGAAACTATTTTTTTCGTTTACACTAAAAACAAAAAAAAAAAAAAACTTTCCAAAAACTTTAAATTTTTCTTGTCACCGGCTTCCTGCTTAAGAGGAGAGTGTCTATCACTCTGTCTGAGCAATCTTTTCTCTTAAGGATCTGGAGCTCACTAACCAGGCCATCAGATGAAAGAATCCCGGTCTGGGGTGCAGCACTGGACCCTGCGAGAGAAGGTCCGGAATTTCCGGGAGCTTCCAGGGAGGCGTTACTGAAAGTGCCTTCAAAGTCGCAAACCAAGCCCTTCTTGGCCACTTCATGGGGCCACTAGGAGGAGGACACAGCCTGAAACCTGGCTGAGTTTCTGAATGACTCGCAGAATCAGTGCCTTCCAGAGGCACTGATTCTGCGAGTCATTCAGAAACTCTCCTTCCAGAGAGAGAGAGAGAGAAAATAACTTCTTTACCTTCCTGTTTATTTGATTGGCAAAGAGGTCTCTGGGCAGCCAAACTTTCGAACTAGTACTCGACACTAGTACTCAACACTTTCGGGTTCAGTTCCCATTCTCCCTGTCTGACAGGTTGGCGACTGAGGAAGTCTGCTTCCTGGTTGTCTGTGCCCCTGTGACTGCTGACAAGGAGACTATCCTGTGGTCAGCCCAGGTCAGGATCTCCTTCGCTAAGGAGGGTTAGAAGGGTTTGGGACCTGGTTCTCCCCTGATGGTTCAGATAAGCTACGGTCGTAGCATTGTCTGAATAGACCAGGACTTCTTTTCCTGTGGCTCTCTCTTCGAAGGCTTTTATGGCTTCGCCCACCGCTCCGAGTTCCCTGAGATTGGAAGAGGATCTGGCTACTTCCTTCTGCCAGGAGCCCTGGGCTTTGGCTTTCCCTAGGTGAGCGCCCAATCCCCGGGCACCTGCATCTGGTGACCTTCAGTGGATCCCACTGACCCCAGGATCAGCCTTTTTCCAAATTGCCTGTGACTTACCCACCACACCAGGGAGTATTTTACCTGACGAATAAGGATTAGGCTTTCGTCTAGGGATTCGTTCTTTGTCCCAAGAGGAAAAATGGAAGGATTGCAAATCCCTTGATGCAGTTGCGCCTAGACAATTGCTGGAATGCTGGCTGACATGAAACCCAGGACCCTGGGAATCTCCCTGCTGGAGCACACAGGGGTTCCTATAAGCTTTTTGACGGCTGAGACAACCTTTCCTACCTTTTCCCTTGGTAGAAAAAGCTTGAGCCCAAAAGTCCACCCGGAAACCCAGGTAGGTCTGGACCTGAGCTGGTTCCAGGGAGGATTTTTCCAAGTTTACCAACCAGCCCAGTCTTTTCAGGACAGAGATCACCTTCTGGGTGTCTGTTTCCACCTGAGCAGCTGATGGACCACAAATTGGCCAGTCGTCCAGGTAGGGTATCACCGAAATCCCCTAGAGGTTGAGATGGGCCACCGCCTCCGCTAGAATCTTTGTGACGATTCTCTGACTTACCGCTAGCCCAAAAGGAAGTGCCTTGAACTGCCAGTGGAAAACTCCTTCCTGGGTTACTACCGCAAATCTCAGAAAAGCCTGGTGTTCCGGGGAAATCGGAACATGTAGATAGGAATCCCTGAGATCCAGTAGGTTTTTCCACACTGAGTAAATACTCTCCATGGAAAACCTTTTGTATGCTAGGAATTTGTTTAAGTTCCTGAGATTTATAATAAGGCAATACTTCCCTGAAGGCTTGGGTACCACAAAAATGTGGGAGTAAAAGCCTTGGTAAAGCTGGCTTTTTGGAACCGGAGCTACTACCTGTTCTACTAGTTCCTGAATCCTGTCTAATAGGGCTTTCTTTTTTTATTGCATCTTTGGGAAGATGCGTTAACGTAATCACAGGTGGGGGCTCTGATGAGAATTTTAGGCGGTAGCCTTCCCTGAGCAGACTGATGATGTAAGGACTGTCTGAAATCCCTTCCCACTGAGGAATGAAATGATACTGTCTACCCCCTACCCTAATTCCGCCCTCACTTGGGATCTTTTGTGTTTTGGCCTGGAGAAGAAAAGAGCATATTACCTTTTTGCCTGCCTCTACCATAACCCCACCTTCTGCTGGATTCTTTCTTGGACCTTTGCCGATTTCGTCTTGAGGGGCCTCGAAAAATTTTTCTGTACTTTTCCCGTTTGGGTTTGACAGGAAATTTCTTCCCTTTTTCTGATGACTTAGACAAGTCATCATCAAGGCCTCAGCCAAACAACAAAGAACCTTCGAAGGGCAAGCCACACAGTTTGGCCTTAGAGGTAAGGTCACCTTCCCAGGCTTTAACCCAAATGGCCCTCCTGGCCGAGTTAATCAGTGCTCCTGTTTTGGCAGAAGTCTTAACGGAATCCACCGCCGGGTCAGCCAGAAAGGCAACAGCCTTCCCTATCACTGAAAGGGAATATCCTGAAACTTATTTCCTTAGAAGTGTTTACCAAGCTTCTCTAACCAGAAGTCTGCATTTCTAGCAACGCAGGTTGCTGCTAATGCAGGGGCCATAGCCGAGGAATTGGCCTCTCAGCAGGGACTCCGACTTTGGGTTCATTGCGTCCCGGATGTTCCCAGAGTCCTCAAAGGAGAGGTCAGACTTTTTTGCCCCCTGGGAGAGGGCAGCGTCCAACTTAGGGACCTTTAAAAAAAAATTCAGCTTCCTCCTCCTTCAAGGGGAACCTTCTCTTCCAGGTTTAAGAAATGACCACACTCCTTTCAGGAAATTTCCACTCCTGAAAAACCACATCTTTTAGAGACTGATATAGGGGAAATACCCTAGCCTGGCTTTTAACCAACCCCCTGTACATCTTATCCTGTGCAAAGGGTTTCCTTAACTGGTTCAGGGATTTCTTTAGTGGCATAGATAGCCTGGAGGAGTCCCTTCAAGTCCTCTAAGCTGAAGAGGTGACTACTTAACTTGATATCTTCTACATCACTATCCGGACTTAGGCCGGCCTCCTCATCTGGAGAGAGCTCAGAGTTCGCCTGGGTCTCTGCTTCCTCTATCTCATCCTCTTCCCTGGGCTGAGCCGGGGGAAGACCCTGAGAGAAAGGTAATGAGATACTTGGTCCTGGTTTGGATAGTAAACTCTCCTGTGATGAGGGACCCTCTTTAGGGGTGGGTTCCTCTGAACCTACTACTAGGGGTGTGTGAGTAGAGGTGCGGAAAGATTGTATAGTGGCCAAAATTTCCTCTTGTACAGACTTGAGAAAATCTTTCATTAATCCTGAGGCCTCTTTCCCAGACAGTTTGTTAATACACTTATAACAAAAAGGCTTGGAGTGGGATTTTGACAATCTTTCACTGTAATTACCACACTTTTTACTGGCACTGGTGCTAGCGGATGAGGAAGGTGGTTTGTCAGAGACCTCCTGCGCTCCGCCTGGGGAATCTGCAAGAAAAAAAGGGAACATATCGTAGTCACTCTTCCTGCCCCCCTATCATGGCTGCAGATCCCTTTTTTCCCGGAGGAGAAGGCATGGGGGATTACCAGGGACTATCTAATCTGGTGTCAAAAGCCCCCAAGTAGGTAAGAAAACAGCACTTACCTGGTCCCGGCTTGCTCTTGCCTGCAGCCATCTGTGCTGTCTTTCCATCCTCCTTGTTTTACAGTTCACTGAGCCTGTGAGCAGGAATGCCTCAGTTTCCACAGCCACAGGGGTCCGGCGTCTCCTCCGCGCTTTGAGCCCACTTCCTGGGTCGCGTTTGGGCTTGCTCCACCTCTTGCTGTAGTGAAAGGAAGTGTCAGCCTGAAAGTGACACTTGGAGCGCGCCAAGTCCTCCCCTTGGTGCTTAGAGCGTTTGGATTCCGGCAAAACGGTGCCTGCTACACCATGGACAAGACCAAGGAGGAGACCCGAACTTCTGAGGGCATGCAAAGGCGGGGTATTTGAAACTCCCAAACCGCCTGCACAAATGCCGTTTTGGGGGCAACCTGTGAAAAGCTCTGAGGCGGCAGGGAAGTGTAGCCCTCACTGGCATTCCTACACCTGGCTCTCAGGGGTACCATTCGACTCTTTCTAGTCCTCTTGTCAGAGAAAACACAAACGTTTCGCTGTGGGAGAAACACAATCAATACTGAGGGACAAGGGGTAAGGTGGGGCCTTATAAGCAGCTGTGATTTGATTGTGTTTCCTGTAGGGAGGAGCCTATCATCTCTCATGTGTTGCCGTCCTGGAAGGTGAGGTGAGAAAAAGGCTATAGCCAATCTTTTGAGGATGAATGGGAGGATGCGGTGACTCAGTATACCAAACTGATAGCTGTAGGGGTTAAAATTAGTCTTGATTTAATTTTCTACATGGGATATCTAATTCTCCTCAGAGGCTGCACGACATCAACCCAGCCGTTTCCTGCACTTTGTAACAAAATGTCAAAGTACCACCGGTACCTTTTATCACAGGGTGTGCAGTTGACCTCAGGTTTCAGACGATTGGAAACAAATCATGACCAGGTTGGCTAAGGCGCTAAATTTAAATTGGAATTATGACACCCTTCCAATTCAAAAAGATGCTACTAGTTTCTTATGCATTCTACTACACTAGAAGGAAAATTCTCCTTAAGTTGAAACTTTCCTGTCCGCTAGAGTTGCACGATTCTGGCTAAAATGAGAATACATTTTTTTGCTAAGAATAAAGATCACAATTCTCTCACGATTCTCGCGGTGTAACATCATCTTTCACATTATACAAAAAAAAATTGGGCTAACTTTACGGTTTCGTTTTTTAATTAATTGAAGTGTATGTTTTCCCCAAAAATTGCGTTTGAGAGGCTGCTGCGCAAATACAGTGTGGCATAAAATATTGCAACGATCACCATTTTATTCTCTAGGGGAGTGATGGCGAACCTTGGCATCCCAGATGTTTTGGAACTACATTTCCCATGATGCTCAGGCACTCTGCAGTGTAGAGAACTTACTGCACTGTTACATAGAATCGCGATTTCGACCCTTTATGATTAATCGTGCAGCTCTACTGTAGAGATGAGATGAGATGAGATGAGATGAGATGAGATGAGATGAGATGAGATGAGATGAGATGAGATGAGATGAGATGAGATGAGATGAGATGAGATGAGATGAGATGAGATGAGATGAGATGAGATGAGATGAGATGAGATGAGATGAGATGAGATGAGATGAGATGAGATGAGATGAGATGAGATGAGATGAGATGAGATGAGATGAGATGAGATGAGATGAGATGAGAATATAATGTAGTGCATCCTGGGAGGAGGAGGAGCAAGGACTTGTGGGAGTTGTTGTTCCCAGAGAGACTGAGCCTGTGCTGCAGTGTTACTCTTGAAATACAGGTCCCAATGCTCTACAGAGGAGGAAAAAGGAAAAAATGTAGAGCACAAATTGTGCAGCGGGCTGCTGGTGGTGGAATGATATGTTGCAGTGCCAGGGATGCAGAGCCAATGCCATCTTCTGGTCTGTAAAAACGCCACTGTCAAATATGGTGTTGTTGCCTAGTTGTGGGGGAGGAGATCACAGTAGCGGGTATTGTTGAGCCCTGGACGGAGAGCGGGAGGAGACAAGCCCTCATTCTGTGTGTCAATGAGAGGCAGCTGGCAATACCCTACTATGCCCCGTTTAAAGGAACAGAATGGGGAAGATTTACTAAAACTGGATCACTGACAGTCTGGTCCAGCTTTACATGGGAGCCAATCAGCTTCTACCCTAAGTTTAATTAAGCTTTAGCAATAAAACCTGGAAACTGATTGGTTTTTCTACACAGCTGCACCAGATTTTGCACTCTTCAGTTTTAGTAAATCACCCCCTATAGCCCGCTTGAGACACCGCTTAGGCACTTACTCCAATGCGGGATTTGGGCCCAACACACTAGCCAGTTGGTGAGGGTTTGCCACAGACTGTCAGACTACTACTTTTGCACTGCCCCATAACTAGGACCCCATTAGTATATGAATTAAGTTCATACATTATTTTGCAAAGATTTTCCATATAGTTACATAGTAGGCAAGGTTGAGTAAAGTTGAGATATTTATTGCTGCTTTCTATTCTTTGTCTCTTTGAATTATTGTGTATTGTTACAATAAATATTCCCTCCCAAGCTTGGTGGGTCAAAGTGTGGAAGGCCATTTGTAAATTGGGGGGACCCAAACATCAGCAGGTTCTTCAGGGGCAAGGTACATGTTGGGGATTTTCCGGGATTTCCTGTTCTGTGAGTTAAGAGCGACAGCTACCACACACCCATAAGCAACCACAGATCCTGCCACAACTGTCAAGTGGTGCAGAAAGCTAAAATTGCCAACCAGGGCTGAGCGTAGTTCTGTATGTCCCTGCAGTCAACTAGGAAGAAGCACAGATTCATTAGGCAGTGGGGTGAAGGGGGTGGGGTGTTGGACTTGAAAGTGGACCAGGCAATCCCCTGCACCCACACGCTTATAGAGTGAAGCAGAGGAATCCCAGCCTGTTTTCAAGGGGCAATCTATTAGTTAACTAAATGTCAAGGTTCATCTGAGAGTGCCAGACACCAATGCAGAGAGTTCAAGTCTGGAAAAGTTCATTACCAAGTGTAGTTAGGCTAGTGCTATCCATTCAGGAGCAGGCTACAGAAAGCTACAATTCTTCTCTGGGACACAGTCAGTGCCTGCTGGGGAAGAAGAGTACAAAACCTGGATGAAACAGACCATGCAGGCTTTCAAAGAATTGAATGTGCCAGAAGCTCAGAACAAACAACGGATCACTGAGAGCTTAAAAAGAGCTGCTGTGGAGTCCATCAGAAATGTGAAATTCAGTCAGAAGACTTGTACAGCCTACGATTAGCTTGCTATGTTAAAAGTTTAAATTGAGTGACCGTAAAAATTCCTGATTTGAATTATCAGTTGGAGCACATGTGTAAAATGAAAGTGACTGTTTAAACAAGATCTTGTACCAAATTGTGCTCAAGAAAGTGAGAGCCTGCGAGTGTAGATCAAATAAGAATGAAGCAGATCATAGGAAGTGCCTAACATTGCGACCCAGTCTTTATCCAGCTGAAAACCTCTGAAAAACAGCATGCTGCTAAAGTATCCTCAACTCATTAAAAAGTTGTTGAGAGAGGAGGAAGCCATATTTAAAACCAAGAGTCATAGCCAGCCTGAAGACAGGATTGTCATCCTGAGTCAAGGTGGTTATTGCAGTGGAGGTTACCTGAAAAATAGCCATACTGAAGGCTAGGGGTGCAACGGATAAAAAAACAACTCACGGATCGGATCATTCCTCGGATCAGAGTCACGGATCTGATCATTTTTCGGATCAGCAAACAATAATTGAATTTGCAAAAACCCGTGAAAATTCCACCACAATATAGTCCCCACTGTAATATCCACAATCTCCCCACTGTAATATCCATGTCATCTCCCCCACTGTAATATTGGCTGAGTATGGCTGGGTATCACCGAGTATGGCTGGGTATCACCGAGTATGGCTGGGTATCACCGAGTATGGCTGGGTATCACCGAGTATGGCTGGGTATCACCGAGTATGGCTGGGTATCACCGAGTATGGCTGGGTATGGCTGGGTATCACCGAGTATGGCAGAGCATGGCTGGGTATCACCGAGTATGGCAGAGCATGGCTGGGTATCACCGAGCACGGCAGAGCATGGCTGGGTACGGCAGAGCATGGCTGGGTACGGCAGAGCATGGCTGGGTATTACCGAGTATTGCAGAGTATGGCTGGGTATGGCAGAGTATGGCAGAGTATTGGCAGAGTATTGGCAGAGTATTGGCAGAGTATGGAGGGATGGCTGAGCATGGATGGATGGATAGATCCACGGATGTGACTGAGTATGGCTGAGTATCACAGAGCATGGCTGAGTATCACAGAGCATGGCTGAGTATCACAGAGCATGGCTGGGTATCACAGAGCATGGCTGGGTATCACAGAGCATGGCTGGGTATCACAGAGCATGGCTGGGTATCACAGAGCATGGCTGGGTATCACAGAGCATGGCTGGGTATGGCTGGGTATCACAGAGCATGGCAGAGCATGGCTGGGTACGGCAGAGCATGGCTGGGTACGGCAGAGCATGGCTGGGTACGGCAGAGCATGGCTGGGTACGGCAGAGCATGGCTGGGTACGGCAGAGCATGGCTGGGTATTGGCAGGGTATGGCAGAGTATTGGCAGAGTATGGCAGAGTATGGAGGGATGGCTGAGCATGGATGGATAGATCCATGGATGTGACTGCAATTGTCACAGCGCTGTGGGCACTACAGATCCAACCCATAGCGCTACTGCCATCCGATCTCTCCCCTCCACTGTACAGATCAGTACACAGAGGGGAGAGAGGAACCGGCGTCATGACATGACGCCGGTTTGTTTGCAAGTGATTTGACGGAGCGATCACGTGGTAAACGGCCACCGGGTGTACCAAGATGGCCATCGCTCCGGAGCTAGGCCGAAGCCATGGCCTTTCCTAAGGCCGAGACAGCGGAGTGCTCCACGGATCGCGTGGTGTGTCGATCCGAACAGCTTGACCCGTTCGGATAACGGATCGGTGACGATCCGTTGCACCCCTACTGAAGGCAGACATGTCCAAATTGAGAAAAATAGTAATGCTGCTAGCAGAGAGAATGTCACGATCAGGAGTCAGGCTTGAAGAACAGTTGCTATAGCAGTCGCAGGACTACCACCGACCAGCAGGATAGGTACGCAGTCACTCTGGCAGATGACACAGGCTCACCTGAGTCTAAGTACTAACCGGTGTTCACCAGAGCTCCTGATGGTGGAGATGGAATTAGCTGCGTGCTAGTACCAGGTCGTGGTCCTCAGGTTTGCCCCACAAGGGTGTGAGCAAGCCGGGGTCCAGAAGCGGATGAGCAGATAAGGATCAAACAACAGAGTGGTCCGTAAACAAGCCAAAAGGCTGGTAACGAGTAGTTGCAGGTTGAGATCAGATAGGATTGTCCAATAGATCAGGCAGGGAGCTGTCCAGCATCCCAGATAGCTCAGTGGAATGAGTCAACGCAAGACACCGAAGAGGTCCCAGGTTCGAGCCCAAGTCCTGACAATCTGCGAGATCTGCAAGAAATTTAGTCAAAAGCTACTCCTGTGGTCGGCAGATTGAGTGACCTTCTACAATTGCAGAGATGTAGGCCACTACATTTGTGATGTCAAAGTTCGCTTAAGGAGGAGGACACTGGCATAGGCCACAGAGAAACTCCTGAGAGTCGGCCGGGTCCCCGACTACCTTAACCAGCGTTTCGATCATGTTGCTATGCAAGAAAGAGAGAATAGGGCTTTTAATAAGAGCCTTATCGGACACCCTAGAGAAAACTGAAGATGCAGTTTCACTGTTCGGGAGAGAGGTTTCTCGATTTCCAAAACGTGGTCAGAAGCCTCGATTTGAGCAGTGTGGAAGAAGGAAAGTCCTGCCTATTAG
Source organism: Aquarana catesbeiana (assembly GCF_042186555.1). Lineage (NCBI taxonomy): Eukaryota > Metazoa > Chordata > Amphibia > Anura > Ranidae > Aquarana > Aquarana catesbeiana. The sequence continues at coordinate 306,016,365 of NC_133327.1, read as the reverse complement.
GCCTGCTTTATCAAAACGATACTACCTGAGTCCATTACAATTTAATAGCCCCTCCCCTGCTGTGTTGGTGCTAGTGGAATGAAGTTATACAAGAGGGGGAGTATAGCGGCGCTTCGTACGCCCGCATCGCTGGACCGAGTGTCTGATTGTTAAAAGTCAGCAGCTACACTTTTTGTAGCTGCTGACTTTTAAATTTATTTTTTTTTCGGCGGAACTCCGCTTTAAAGCCATTTGTGTTTAATTTTGGATAAGGTAGGCACTGCCTAATGCCCCAGTAATTTTTATTCTATGTTCCCTCATAAATTTCCATTCACTTTCAGTTGCAGAGACAAAAAAGGCAGCCAAGTTCCCCGAACTGCCTATGCCAATGACAACTGAAAAATTCTGGATTCCCCATTACCTTGAACTTTAGATCTAATCTCACTTAGGGCTCCTTCACTTCCGTGTACGGAACCACTCTTCTCAGCAGGGGATCGCTCCGTCGAGCAGGAAGATGACAGGTCCGTCGCTGCACAGGACCTGTCAGAGTGCCGCTCTCCCCTATGGGGGATCGGATGAGGACGGACCGTAGAGTCTGTCGTCACCCGATCCAATGACGGATGGAAAAGTAGATTTTTCCTCCGTCACACTTTTTTGGATCAGAGCGGGTCGGATGTCAGCGGACATGTCATCGCTGTCATCCGACGCTCCATAGAGGTCTATGGAGTGTCTGTTCAGCTCTGCCTAAAAAACTGACAGGCGGACCTGAACGGACAGTCCGTGTGAAAGAGGCCTTACTGACACATACCTGACTAAGAAGTCTCTCTTGTAAGAAGACTTCAGCGCCTTGCCTCTTTCTGGTGGCACTCTGCACATACTCAGTTTGATGTGTATTGCTAGAGTGTTTTTTTTTTTCTTGGGAGGGTGCATGTGATCGGCACAGGGCCAATTAGCACTGTCCAGAGGGTCAGGGGTCCTGCAGCCTCATAGGACAGTCTGTAGAATAAAAACTCCTCCTACAAGCTTTAACCAGACACTAACAAAAGTCATAAGACTTCTATATACTGCCGATGAGAAAAGGTTTTTAGCAGTTTATATTTACTAAAAATAATTGCATTTCCATGTTCTGTGTATTTTTGGAGACCAGATATAGTGAATTCAGGGTCCTGGGTTTTTTAACACTTTAAAAAGCGAGTGTTCCAGCTGTCTAATGGAGCCACTGCATTCCAAAGCTTTCCAATCAGGTACTGCATGTGTCCCCATCGATTCCTTTTTAATTCAGCAGTGAATTGCCCTTGCATTAAAGTGGTATCAAACCCCAAAAGAAATCATATATTGCTTACCAATTCTTGGATGTAATGGCTGCATTCATTTTTTAGACTTGCCTTTCTTTTAATTTCATCTGGTGATCTGGCCAGTAAGTCTGTTTTTAAACAGAACAAGCTCTCCTGTAAATGTAGCAGTGAAGAGTGTTGAGATAAACCATTTACCACGGACATGGGTGCTTAAAATGATCAGTTTGTTTATTTAAAAATCTTTATCCCAAAAGAAAAAAAATTGTTGCTAGAACTGAGGGTAACTACAGCGTTAACTGGAGTAATTTGTTACTGTATCTAAAATCTACTTATTCATCTAAGACTTCTCTCCCCCAAGACTGACAATGCTTCTGTCCAAATGGTGCCCCTGTGCTCCTTCATCCAGAGTAGGGGAACTCTAATACAGGTGCTGTGTTACTGGCCAGATCATCAGGTGAAAACAGGGTGGGGGGGGACCTAAAAAGAGAAAACAAAATGCAGCCACCACATCTAATGATTAGTGAGCTGCAATTTATTACATTTTTGGTTTTAATCAACATTTCTTTCACTGGCATGTGCAGCTGCATAAACTACACTAGCAAACGTGTCCTAAACATCACACATGGCATAACCAGATTAACATGTTTGAATACTGGTTGATTCAAAATATAAACACTAAATTATTCAAATCAGTAAAGATAAAAATGCAGTTCTTACCTCTGACGAATGAGTTTCCATTGCAGCTTATTTCCAGTTATCCATGCTTGCTGCCATAAGCACATTGTCTGAACCTCAGAAAGCAAAACAGGAATTCCTTACTATTAATATTTCATTCCCTTTTCCATTCTTCTGAGAACGCATGCACACACACTGATCAATGAACACTAAAAGCATTTGCTTCCTGTCTTTCCCTCCCAGTAGCCTGCAGCAGTTTAGTATTAGGCTACATTAAAGGATGCCTCTATTTTTTCTGCTTCAAACAGCATCCTGTGACATGTTTACCCATGTGACAGTCAACCTAATATCAGGTCATTAAAATCCACTCATTCTCCAGCTCAGATGCATGGTTACATTCATGATGTCCCTGTCTAACATGACCTTTAGGTATGCAATGCTGATTTTTTTTTTCAATATAAACAATAAAAATGTCATTTTTATATGTAAAATTTTGCTCTTTGCAGGGAAAAAATGCACATTGGGCAACAATGGACTTACTTATTAATAATAATGTAAACTGCAATGCCTATGTGCACATTACTGTATCCCAGAACACTTACATTACATGACCCATGAAAAACCCATGAAAAAATTGAGGAATCTGATTGGTTGCCATGGATGATGCAGCTCACACTGTTAAGGTAGAATTCGGATAGTCTATATACTTCTATACACTAGGCAAATGCATTCAATTTACAAATATATTCTCCCTCCATTGCCTGCTTTTGTGATTTGAACAAAACACAAAGTTCTATATAGTATTCTAAAACATAAAACAATAAACAATAAGCTTCCATATATTGCAAATTCTCTTTTATTACACAAAGAAAACACTCATCCTGGCTTATTGATTCAGAGAGGCCCTGCAATTAATAAGCCCATTTAAAGCCAGACCTTGGCCAATTTCCAAATTAGGTCCAACCGCACTTCTATTGTGTACTAAGAAATTCAATTAGCAGGCCATTATACTGATCGGTATTGATTTCATTCCCCTCGCCCCGAACTACAGGAGACACTGGTCTCATCAAAATCTCTTAACAGGGGCTACTAAATGAAACTCCCATTCGATATTACTTGAGTACGCTTTTGTCTAGCCATGCTATCACCTCTCTAGAATGGAGTTTTGAAAGGAGTGATGGAAGTCCATTCACTTGAAGCAACAATGCACACAAGCACATCACGAGTGAAAAGTCAACTAAAAAATGTTGTGATTTCATCAGACCTCCTCTTCTTTGTAAAAGGCTGGAGGGATCAATGGCAATAGCAACCTACAACAGCATACAAAAGCGCTCTCACGTTCAGGGAGAATCGATGTGCATGCACGCCTGGGCAAAAACCAATGCGGAAGTCACTGGTGTGTACAGTAATTCACTTATTATTGAGGCTATAAGTGACACATGAGGCTCCTTGGGTGCTGGAAAGCACTGCAGATTTTATGTCTCCGTACACAGAATCTGCTAAGCATCCAGGTCCTAAATGGGTAAATTGTCTTGCATAGCCTTAAAAGGTAACTCCACTTTCGTGTGAAAAAATAAAAAAAGAAGCAAAAAATAGTATATGCAATTGCTATACAAGTCATATTGTAATTGAATGTTATTGAAAAAAGTACCTTTCCTTTTCAATCCGCAATGCTATAACTTGCTGTAAAATGCAATGCAATATGGCTACCTGGAGTCATTCTGTACACATAATGTGTACAAAACGCCCCCCAGAAATGTAATTTGCTGCTTGTGTGATTGACTTACGGATTTTCCCGCAAGTCTGCACTGTCATTTTTTTTTTTTTATTCCCAAAGGGAAATCACAACTACAGGGACGACCCTGCCACTTTGCCTCTTTCCCCATTAGAGCCTTGCAGGTGCTGCAGCAGCTGATTGGGAATTATAAAATCACTCCCTATCGATTCACTTTTCACATGGACACAAACAGCTATTTTTTCAGAACAAAAAGGTAGGAATCTGCAACAAAGTTTGTTAAAAAACCTTGCAATGTACACAGATCACCCAGAGGTGAATATTTTTTTTCTCTACAAAAATAGAGCTACTCTTTAACTGTTATATTAATTATAGCTTGCATGACAGGAGCAAGGCAACATTATTATTATTCAGGATTTATATAGCGACAACAGTTTACGCAGCGCTTTACAATATAAAAAAAAAGGGAGACAATACAGTTATAATACAATAAAATACAAGAGGATTAAGAGGGCCCTGCTCAGAAGAGCTTACAATCTAATAGGGTGGGGCAGGTGGTACAAAAGGTTGTAACTGTGGAAGTGGTAAGGGCTCTTTCACACGGACGATCCGTATGTCCGTTTTTCATCCTTCCATTTTCGGATGAAAAACGGACATACATGTATCCCTATGGAGTAGCGGATGAACGTCCGCTGACATCCGACCCGCTCCGATCCAAAAAAGTGTAATGGAGGAAAACCCTACTTTTCCATCTGTTTTCGGATCGGATCGGGTGATGACGGACTCTACGGTCCGTCATCATCCGATCCCCCATAGGGGAGAGCGGCGCTCTGACAGGTCCGTCGCTACACACTGTGCAGCGACGGACCTGTCATTTACCTGCTCAGCGGGGATCGGCGGAGCGATGCCCGCTGAGCAAGTGGGTGTTCACGGGGCGGATCATCACTGATCCGCCCCGTGTGAAAGAGCCCTAAAAGATTTGCAGGAGGCGTGATAGGCTTCCCTGAAAAGATGAGTTTTCAGGGATTGCCTGAAGGTAGCAAGAGTAGGGGATGAGGTAGCGAGTTCCAGAGGATGGGAGAGGGTCTGGAGAAATCCTGGAGACGAGCATGGGAAGAGGAGATGAGGGTGGAACAGAGAGGACGGTTTGGGTGATATTTGGAGACAAGATTGGTGAAGTAGCTCGGGGCAGAGTTGTGAATGGCTTTGTATGTTGTGGTTAGTATTTTGAATTTAATTCGCTGGGTGATTGGGAGCCAGTGTAGGGATTGGAGGAGAGGGTTGGCAGACGCTGACGGGTGGGTAAGATGGATAAGCCTGGCAGCAGCATTCATGATAGACTGAAGAGGGGATAGCCTATGGAGAGGTAGGCCAGTGAGAAGGGAGTTGCATTAGTCAAGGCAAGAGATAACAAGGGAGTGAATGAAGAGTTTGGTGGTTTCATTTGTTAAAAGGGGCGAATTTTAGAGATGTTGTTACGGAGGTGAAGTCTACAAACTTTTGACAATGATTGGATTTGAGGCTGAAAGGACAAGTCAGAGTCTAGGATTACACCTAGTACCCTGGCTTGAGGGAGGGACTGATGGTTGCATTGTTGATTTTGATGGAAAAAGTCATGGAGGGGGGCACGGGCGGGGGGAGGATATTAGTAGCTCAGTTTTAGAGAGATTTAGTTTAAGGAAGTGGTGCAACATCCATGCTGATATGTCATTTAGTAAGATAGTAATGCAAGAGGAGACTGAAGGAGTGAGGTGAGGAGTAGACAGATAGATTTGGGTATCATCTGCGTATAAGTGGTACTGGAAGCTGTTAGTAAATCATTTGTGAGTTTTAGTAAAGCAGTTTCCTACTGCTGTGAGCAAAAGCCAGGCTGTAAAGGGTCAAGTAGGTTATTTTCACCAAGGTAGGAGCTAAGACGGTTGTAGACTAAGCGTTCTAGAAGTTTAGAGGTGAATGGGAGCAATGAGATGGGTCTTAAGTAGTTCAGGTTGGTGGGGTCCAGTGAGGGCTTTTTAAATATAGGAGTGATCTGCGCATGTTTTAGAGGGGAGGGGAATGTGCCACTAGAGAGGGAGAGATTGGAGATGTGAGTGAGGGAGCATAGGATAGCAGACTGTAGACCAGGGATATGCAATTAGCGGACCTCCAGCTGTTGCAGAACTACAACTCCCATCATGCTCTGCCTCTGGGTGTCATGCTTATAGCTGTCAGAGTCTTGCCAGGCCTCATGGGACTTGTAGTGCTGCAACAGCTGGAGGTCCGCTAATTACATATCCCTGCTGTAGACCATAAAAAAAAAAAAAAAAAAAAAAAAAAAAAGAAGTACATTGCAGGGATTTTAACAAACTTTGGAACAAATACAGGAAAATCTCAGCCACTGCACACCATACAAGCCCAATTTGTAATGAGTGATAGCAGCCTCAGCCTAACTTCATTCAAGCCTCGCCCCCCCCCCCCCCGACAGGTTTCGCCCCAACCACAGGGCTTAGTCATGGAGGTTTAACAAACTTTGTTAGAGTCGGACCTTTTGTTATTCTGAAGCAATAGTTGTTTGTCTGTATCCATGTTCAGAGTGAATCTGTATGGAAGTGGTTTTAGAATCCTCAATCAGCTGCTGCATCTGTGTAGACGTGATTTCCCTTTTTCACACCAAAAATTGCATTTTTGTTGCAAGGGATGCCAAAAATCTGACTTGTATCTTAGTGCAGACTTCTGTGAAAAATCAGTGAGCCAATCACACAAGCAGGAGATTACATTTTTGGGGGGCAATCTGTAAACCATCTGTGTACAGAACACCTCCAGGTTGCCATATTGCATGTTACAGAAAATTACAGCACTGCAGTTTGAAAAGGAAAGGTACATTTTTAATAACATTCAAATACGAGTTGTGTTGCAATTTTATACACTATATTAATTTTTTTTTTTGCTATTTTTTCCCCATGAAAGTGGAGTTACCCTTTAAGGCCAAACTTGCACTTTGGCAAAACAATGCTGTTAGAAAAATCAATGTCTCTGTATCACAACAGCTGAGAATCTGTTCATTTGGCTTGAATGATCTCACCGTGTCCAAGTGGTGAGGTCTATGTTAATGACAAGTACTCAAGGGCATATTAACAGGATTATGTTTTTAGGCATCATTCATTCACATGTATGTTTGGAGAATAGGAAGTGTTTGGAGAATAGGAAGTAGTGATATGGGTAGGTGACAATGACAAGGAAATGGCACCAAGATCCCTGTAGATAAGTGTAAACAAGGGAATTTTTTATTATATTATATTAGCACATTTTGAGTAATCACTTTTGCCCATGGTTTTCACCCGTTTCCCAGATGTTAACCATCGTGCCTATCACTTTCATAACTTACTACCGCTTTAGTTCATCCCTCCACCCAGCACACTCACCTTTTCAATCCCTTCCCTTTCTTTCCAATTTTACCCCTTCCTCCCCCCTCTCTCTTTTTTCCCCCTCCCTCCCCTCCCCCATTTTCTCCCCCCCCTTCTCCCCCCCCTCCCTTTCCTATTGTCATCTCCCATCCCTTCCTTAATTTTCCCCTTTCCAGTCCTCTTTCCGCCCCCTTCCCTCACTCTCCTTCACAAAAACAATTTTTAGAGTAGATTTATTTAAGTTAAATTCTTTAAGAGCCCTTGCACACTGGGGCGGGGGGCGGTGTCGGCGGTAAAACGCCGCTATTATTAGCGGCGTTTTACCGTCGGTATGCGGCCGCTAGCGGGGCGGTTTTACCCCCCGCTAGCGGCTGAGAAAGGGGCTTTGCCGGCGGTATAGCCGCGCCGTCCCATTGATTTCAATGGGCAGGAGCGGTAAAGGAGCGGTATACACTCCGCTCCGTCACCGCTCCGAAGATGCTGCTAGCAGGATTTTTTTACCGTCCTGCCAGCGCATCGCTCCAGTGTGCAAGCCCTCGGGGCTTTCACACTGGAATGAAAGCAGCGGCACTTTCGGGGCGGTTTGCAGGCGCTATTATTAGCGCAATAGCGCCTGCAAACCGCCCCAGTGTGCAAGGGCTCTTATAGGATATTTTAATTCATTAAATTTCTGCACTATTCTCTTGGCTAGATTCAAGCTGAACAATTTTTTCGGCCCTATTTGGCGTCTTCTTATGTGCACTACCCAGTGACGGCCTTTCTTGACTTGACATTAAGTCACAGGCAAAAGATCTTCATGTGGGTGAGCGATTGGTGATGGGCATGGTAGTCGACAGCCTATTCTACCGTACCATTATGATTATTATTTTTTTGTATTTTTTTTTTTTTTGTATTGTATTCTAAGTCAATGTAATGTTTTTAATTTTGTTTTGTTCTATGCAGTGTTACATCTAATTGTCTTTAAAAGCCCAAAGTGGCGAAACATGTCGGGACAATCACTCTAATGCTATTGCTGAGTGTTCAAATTTTGTCATCTGCTTTGAATTCTAGATGTTTTTTGTACGTGTGCACATAACTTATACCAAAACTTTTTAACTATGTCTTGTATGTAGCAATAAAAACTGTTATTTTTATACATATTGTGGAGTATTGAAATTACTTCTTTTTTGCTGGCACCCTCAAAAATTCCCTTGTTTACATGTATGTTTGGAGGCGTGGAAGGATCCAACGTAAAGATGCCATCATTTTCACAAATCCAGGGAGCCACATGTGGCATGAACAGCCGCTCAGAGATGAACAGTTGTACTGGCGTATCTGTATGTGTGGGAAAATGTCAGGGCTTTTTTGCCAGACCCCGAGTGTGCCTTCAAACTTCGGTGTAAATGAGGCTTTGATGTGCTAATCATCAGAAAAATGCTAGTGTTAACAGATTGGTTTCCAGCTACTGATAAATGTGTGGTAGAGATGAATGGGCTAATTAATGTAAGCTATATTATCTCAATTACTGCACATGCTGAAAGCAGGAAAAGCCCCACACTGCACTTGGTTCATTGACAAAACTGACCTACAGGATTTATCTGTAGTTTCCTCATTGTTTTTTCCTCCCTTATGATCTGAGGTATTGGTTGCCCCAGAGCAAGAGTTCATTGTAATTTAAGATTTGTTAAAAAAAAAAAAAAAAAAAAAAAGGAAGAAGAAGATCACATTAGCCAAACAGATGAATCAAATATTTTGCTATGCAACTACACTTAAGCATGTATCAAATCTATGGGTAAATGATTGACAGATAAAGACAGTGCAGCTTTCTGCTAAAATTGCAGTTGACATACTACTAATACAGTATCTATAAATTAAATTTGCACCAATACTTTAGAGACATAAAAAAATAAATAAATAAATACATTTTGGAGCCACAGATTCCTCAATGGTTGTCAGCTGCCTCGAGCAGAGCAGGTTTTCTGTGCTACCAGATATGGGCACAGCTGCATTCATTTGTAACTTACAAGTGAACAACACTCTTCATGTCCACAATAAGCACTACCCACTCCTGGCACCAAAACGCCACCATCTGTCATTCTGCTGCCAAATGCCAGAGCCTCTACAGCAACGGAGCTAAATATGAAAAATAAGAAATTGCCCAGTATAGACCTTGGGTCTAGGATCCAAGGAGATCCATAGGGATATAGGTATCAATCCTCAGATGAAAACATGTGCGTGCAAACACAAGGAACCTGTCCTGCACCATTGTTACATTAGGTGAGGAGAACCCTTTCACCAGACCATTCATTTTATCAAGAAACTTCTCATAAAATGATATGTGCGTGTAACAGATAAATGGAAAAAAAAAAAAAAAAAAAAAAAGGTCCCAGGCATTTCCGGTCACAAATGGCCCAAGTAAGCTCCAGCCTTGCAGATGCATCTCGGGAGACTGGGATCATGTTTCCTTCCCACTGCATCCCCTTATCACACCGAAAACATTCTGACGTGAATAGAAAAGCATACCTGACAACTCTGAAATGTAGTAAAGGCTAGAGACCTACCCTCATACAGTATTAATGAAATTAAAGCTTAAATAAAATATATGTGGTTTTTGTTAAGATATTATTTGTTCTAACCAGAGTGAGATAGATAGATAGATAGATAGATAGATAGATAGATAGATAGATAGATAGATAGATAGATAGATAGATAGATAGATAGATAGATAGATAGATAGATAGAATCTCTATCAGACCCTTTGCTCAGTATTTAGTAGAAGCACCCTTTTGATCTAATACAGCCATGAGTCTTTTTGGGAAAGATGCAACAAGTTTTTCACACCTGGATTTGGGGATCTGCCATTCCTCCTTGCAGATCCTCTCCAGTTCTGTCAGGTTGGATGGTAAACGTTGGTGGACAGCCATTTTTAGGTCTCTTCAGAGATGCTCAATTGGGTTTTATGTCAGGGCTCTGGCTGGGCCATTCAAGAACAGTCAAGGATTTGTTGTGAAGCCACTCCTTCGTTATTTTAGCTGTGTGCTTAGGGTCATTGTCTTGTTGGAAGGTAAACCTTCGGCCCAGTCTGAGGTCCTGAGCACTCTGGAGAAGGTTTTCATCCAGGATATCCCTGTACTTGGCCGCATTCATCTTTCCCTCAATTGCAACCAGTCGTCCTGTCCCTGCAGATGAAAAACACCCCCACAGCATGATGCTGCCACCACCATGATTCACTGTTGGGACTGTATTGGACAGGTTATGAGCAGTGCCTGGTTTTCTCCACACATACCGCTTAGAATTAAGGCCAAAAAGTTCTATCTTGGTCTCATCAGACCAGAGAATCTTATTTCTCACCATCTTGGAGTCCTTCAGGTGTTTTTTTAGCAAACTCCATGTGGGCTTTCATGTGTCTTGCACTGAGGAGAGGCTTCCGTCGGGCCACTCAGCCATAAAGCCCCGACTGGTGGAGGGCTGCAGTGATGGTTGACTTTCTACAACTTTCTCCCATCTCGCGACTGCATCTCTGGAGCTCAGCCACAGTGATCTTTGGGTTCTTCTTTACCTCTCTCACCAAGCCTCTTCTCCCCCGATAGCTCAGTTTGGCCGGACGGCCAGCTCTAGGAAGGGTTCTAGTCGTCCCAAATGTCTTCCATTTAAGGATTATGGAGGCCACTGTGCTCTTAGGAACCTTAAGAGCAGCAGAAATTTTTTTGTAACCTTGGCCAGATCTGTGCCTTGCCACAATTCTGTCTCTGAGCTCTTCAGGCAGTTCCTTTGACCTTTATGATTCTCATTTGCTCTGACATGCACTGTGAGCTGTAAGGTCTTATGTAGACAGATGTGTGGCTTTCAAAATCAAGTCCAATCAGTATAATCAAACACAGCTGGACTCAAATGAAGGTGTAGAACCATCTCAAGGATGATCAGAAGAAATGGACAGCACCTGAGTTAAATATATGAGTGTCACAGCAAAGGGTCTGAATACTTAGGACCATGTGATAATTCTGTTTTTCTTTTTTAATAAATCTGGAAAAATGGCAACAATTCTCTGTTTTTCTGTCGATATGGGGTGCTGTGTGTACATTAATGAGGAAAAAAAATGAACTTAAATGATTTTATCAATATACACACATACATACATACATACATACATACATATACACACACACTTTTTTTTTCTTATACACGTACACAAAAATTACTGGATATGATGGTGACTATTATTATTAAGCCATCAGACGAGACTTTATGCTGCTTTTGACCCAGATTCAGGCCAGTAGGCCATTGCCCACTGTCAGCTGACATTGCAGAGCTGCTCCACGCTCTGGAAGGAACCTTAATAACATTGTCTAGAATAGATAAACCCAGCTGCCTGAGGTTCTAAGCACACAGTCAAGAGCCAAAGCCAGCTGCTCCAGCCCCCTTTTCAGCTAAATGTTCCAGTGAGTGATGGAGGAGCAGACAGTCACCGATCTAAACAGACCACAAACTAAGTGATTAGCGGTCATGTAATTGCTTGGTTCGTGGGCTGAGTCCACGTGGGACAGCTGTGGTATCACACAGATGCTGCAGCATAGAAGGGAGCATGTTCTTTTTTTAATAAACCTCATGCATGTAATTTAACCTGAAATGTACACACACAAGTAAGAGCAATGACTCATCAAGTGGCTCCTTCAGAAGTCCCATATAAAAAGAGTACCTCAACCAGGTAGCTAGCACACTAGTTCTTGTAACTTGGAAGGCCCCATAGGATTCCCTTTTTTGCAGGCAGCAAGGGCAATTCTCTCCAATGGGTCACAGATGACCAAAAAAAAAAAACTGACAGGGGTTATAACCCTCCTTTACTCTATCCAAAATGAACAAAATTTAAACGTTTTGCCTTTAGTTCTACTTTAAATGTTATTTAAAGGTGGGTGCTGTCAATCTAGCAAAAATAACATAACATACTTGCAGGAGGGGAAAGCTTAGAAATTACCTTATCAGTAGCTCCTTCGTTGTCCAATTAGGATGCCACTAAGGCATGTGACACTTCTACCTTTTGGTCAATTTTAAGATTTTTTTTTACGTTTCGAGGTCTACAAACTGATGTTTTTATTAGTAAACCGTTTTATTTTACAAATAAGCCTTTAATAAAATGCACACTTTTCAATGAATACGTATAACATACAAGGTCTTTAAAAGAGAAAGGCTACTAACAGTCCATCAGACCTCTTTCACACTGAGGCATTTTTCAGGCGCTCTTGGGCTAAAAATAGCGCCTGTAAAGTGCCTGCAAAATGGCTCCCCTGCAGTTTTTAAACCTTGTGATCTTGTAAAAATAGCGGCACTTTACTGCCAACGCCTGGACTCTTCAGATGGCAAGTTTTAAATTAAAGCACACCTGTATTTTGCATGGACTATGTATAGCAGGGGTGGCCAACATTTTGACCTTCCTGAGTCACATTGGAAGAAGAGGAATGGTCTTGGGCCACACAAAAAAAAATTACACTAACAATAAGGATAGCTGATGAGCAGAAAAAGTCAGACAGATGACAAGTTAATGATCACCGATATAGATAATAGGGGACAACCGGTTATCAGAATGGCCGATATTCACAATTTTTCAATCGGTATTAGTCAAAAACCAACCAATATTGGTCAGACCTCCCCATTTGCACGTGTGGCGCTCACAGCCCTGTATTGCCAAATCCTTCCCCTAAGGCCCCTTTCACACTGGGGCAGGAGGTGCGTCGGCGGCAAAAGCGCTGCTATTATTAGCGGCGGTATTCGGCCGCTAGCGGGGCAGTTTTACCCCCGCTAGCGGCCGAGAAAGGGTTAAAAACCACCGCAAAGCGCCTCTGCAGAGGTATAGCCGTGCTGCCCCATTGATTTCAATGGGCAGGAGCGGTGTATACACCACTCCAAAAATGCTAACAGGACTTTTTTCCCATCCAGCTAGCGCACCGCTCCAGTGTGAAAGCCCTCGGGGCTTTCACATTGGAGACAAAGCAGCGGCTGTTTCGGGTCGGTTTGCAGGCGCTATTTTTAGTGCAATAGCGCCTGCAAACGCCCCAGTGTGAAAGGGGTCAAAGCCTTTGTCACTCTCCTCTTCACTGAACAGTGGTCCGTATCACAGGGCTGGATGGGAGCGGGAGCTGCTGGAGTTAACTTTTCACATTGAAACAGTAGGTGATTGGTTGCCGGGCGATCCTAGCAACCAATCACCAGCCTGGTAATGTGAAAAGTTAAAGCGGAGTTCCACTCAAAAGAGGAACTTCCGCTTATCCGTCTCCTCCCCCCATCCAGAGCAGCACCTTTTGGGGGGGTGGGGTGTACCTGTTTTTGACAGGTACCATTCCCCACTCCTGGAGACGGCGACGTCCCTCGGAAGTTCGGCCCCCCTCCTCCTTCCTCCGCGCCAATTAGAAAGTGCAGCTCGCTTCCCACATCTGCAGTAGGGAACCGGCTGTGAAGCGAAAGGCTTCACTGATGGGTTCCCTTACCAGGAATGGCAGCGGCTGCACCCAACAGTCGATCCGAGGACATTGCAGGCTACCTGGACAGGTAAGTGTCCATATATTAAAAGTCAGCAGCTACAGTATTTATAGGTGCTGACTTTAAATTTTTTGTGGGTGGGGCGGGACCTCCTCTTTAACTCCGGCAGCTCCCGCCTCCATCCAGTACTGTTATACTGGCCGATCTCTGCTTTACACCTGTGTAAGGGTATGAGAGTTCTACCTACACAGTGGTGTGTATATGTGTGTGGGTACAGAGGACACTACAGTGGCGGGGGTGGGGTGGGGGGGGGGTGCAGGGGACAGGGGTCACTGCTATGGGGGTATAGAATATTGGCACTTGTTATCACCCTGAAAGGTAGCGATAATCGGGATTGTCTGTGAAAAAAACAATATCAATCTATCCCTAATAGATAATATACCTGTAATTTGTAATTTTTTTTTTTTATTATAAAAGAGGGTAACAAAACTAGTGTGATATTTGGCCCTTCATTTGCTTCATGAAGATAGATAGTTGCCTTTGCTAATATGAACTGACTGTATTGGATTTTTATCTTCTATAAAGGTGTTTTATCAGTGTGCGGCCATCCAGGACTTGTTTTTGCTCTCTGATTCATTTGCTCCATCCATGAAAATAGTTGCTGCTGAAAACTGATGACATGAATAAGGCGTGATTGTGAAAAGTGGGATATTTTTCTTTGGGAGGATAAAACATAAAAGTCCAGTAAAGAGACGCTGTCAAATTTTTCTGTGGCCTTATATGTTCGCCAAGTGTAAACACATTTTCACAAAAAAAAAAAAAAAAAAATCATCAATATTAAGTAAGATTTTGTGTTGGGCCGCATTCATAGCCATCTTTGGCCGCAGGTTGGACACCCCTGATGTCTAGTAATAGTCCACCAAAAGATTTACCTGTTCTTCCCCAAACTACCCTGATCCACTGCCAGGGCCCACCAAAATCCTGAAAATGTTTAGGCACAGGGCACTATGTGAAATGTCCTGTGCTTCCCATGGTGCAATGCTCAAAGCCTAAGTGATCAAATACCAGGTCCAAGTGTTTTCATTGTGAAATGCAAGGAGAGCACTGGGCAGATTTGGGTTTTTGCTGCACTGGCAAACTGGGCAGCAAGGGAGCACTGGGAAGGCAAGTATAGGCTCTTTCTAAAGCCTGCTGTTGAACTTTGCTTTGGATTATAAGAAACACATCCTTCCTCCTATGTTAAACCATATACTACAGTGATGAGTAAGTACAGTGTAACTGCGCGAAACTAATCCACCTCTGTTCCGGCTACTGCAAACGTAGTGTGTGTCCCATGTCAGGCATTATACACTATTTATTGTGCCTGGACTCTCTCACCTGGAGTGGCGATCATCCTTTGTTGTTTACTTCAAAAATAGTATACTGTACAAAGAAGCAATATTTTCTCAGGCCTGAGCAAAAATGCACTGAGCAGGAAGTTTTTTTTTTTGAGTGAGCTTAAAGCAGACCTTCACCCTACAGGGGAGATTCCTCTTTGTCTTCCACCAGACTCACCCCCCACCCCCCACCCCCCGCGCTCCATTTGGTACATTTTCATTTTTGGCGGGGAGTGGGTACCTAGTATTGATAGGTAGCCACTCACATATCTGTTCAGGGCACCTAGGCCATCTGAGCGGACGTTTGCCCCCATCTTTGCTCGCAACCTTATGGGAAATGTCGCAGGTCTCAGAATGCTGAGGGACCATTCACAAAGCACAGCGTGACTCGTACATGCACAGTAGGAACCTGGCTGTGAACCCACAAGGAGTCATATCCGGCTTCCAACAGTAAACATGCTCAAGTCCGTTGTCTGCTGACATCACTCAACCAATCCATACTCTAAAGAGATGCGAACTTCAATGTCGGGATCCACCCAGATGCCTGACTGGCAGCTGACTCATCCTTCCAGCACACCGCTGAGAGCCTGAGCAAGCCGTTCCTGTCCCCACCACAGCCCAGCGCTCCAGTGAGCACTAGATGGGCAGAGCAGAGAGCTGTGACTGACAGTCACCAAGCAATCAGTGGTCTCTGATCTCGTTTCCAGGTCCTAGAGGCAGCGGAGGACAACTGCAGAATTGGATCGATGTTGCATCCACCTGAGTATGTAGGTTTGCTTTTTTCAAACCCCACACTTCCCAAATAGTCTCCCAGCAGTCAGCCTAAGGTGGTGGAAACTCCACTGGCCTCTAGGAGACACCTGCTGGTGGACACTGGGATTGCATCATCCCTGCCTGTGAATTATGGTGCCTCCAGCAGGGGCTTTTGCTGTGCTGCATGTTCCTGACATGAACTTTAGTGCCAGTAAATCCTCCTTAAAAAAAAAAAAATAAAAAATAATGTGTCTGTTCATTTGAATTAACAAGCGCTGTTTTTTTTCATTATGTGTAAGTTTATCATCCCACACCTGCCAATCTCATTTGCACTGCTTCCAAACTTCCAGTTTTAGTTCTGAGCTATATTACAGTCACATGCACTGCTCAATCCAAACTACATTTTGTAGTCCAGCTTGCAGTACTGCTCATGAGTGTCCTTGTCATTTAGCTGGTCCTTGAGGGAAGGGGGGCTTTTATGAATTTAGACAGTCCTTAGTGCTGTATTAGTTTGTAGGTGACGGTGCGGAGTGCGTTGGCAAGCAAGTTTGTAGTTTACATTGTGAATGTGTGGTGGTGAGTGGCGACATTACACATGGCTTGAGATTTGGGAGCACGAGTACAGCCGTCTTCAATAAGAAGTGAGCGGTCATAATTTAGGATATGATTTCATACTTCAGAATATTGAATAGCGGGTTTCATCATAAATCAGCTCTGAAGAAGGTGAACACTATATTCATTTTTAAAATTTGGAGTCAATGACACTTTAATTTACACTAAACTGCTAGTGGTCTGATTGTTAACCAATATCACCAAATAAAATCTTTTGCACAGCAACCAGATAAAACAACGTGACCAACAAATTCACTGCAGCTTACTAATAAGTATACACATATTTGACATGCATTAGTCATCAACTATTAGCAGAATACAAAACTAAAAACAAAAGAGAATGAGATGCAGGCGAACAGGTTGTTATTGCTTGAAGGCAAAATGCAGAGACTACATACACTGTACAGGTCCTCTGGAAAAAATGATACGTCAAGAAATTACTAATACAACCACAATACGAGACAACCCCTATGGTTACCATTGTGAATAAAGACAACAACTACTGTTTAGCGGAGCAGTTAGGGTTCGTGTCAAACCGTCATTAAGAATGTTACACATTGTCACAAGCAGTCATATTCAACCATTCAATTGAAGCCATACTTGCTATGGACTGTATACAAAACTCTAATGCCCTGTACACACCACTGGTTTTGCCGTTGAAATAAACTCTGAAAGTTTTTCCGATGGAGTTCTGATGGAATTCTGCTCAAGCTGTCTTGCATACACACGGTCACACCAAAGTCTGACCGTCCAGAACGTGGTGACGTACAACATGTACGACGGGACTAGAAAAAGGAAGTTCAATAGCCAGTAGCCAATAGCTTCCGTCTCGTACTTGCTTCAGAGCATGCATCGTTTTTGGTACGTCAGAACAGCATACAGACGAGTAGTTTTCCCAATAGCAATTAGTTCAGTCGGAAAAATATAGAACGTGTTCTCTAAGTCCATCTGAATTTTTGACGGAAAAAGTCCGATGGGGTATACACACGGTCGGAATATACGATGAAAAGCTCCCGTCTGAGTTTTTCTGACAGACATTCCGCTCATGTGTACATGGCATAAGGGCCGCTTCACACTAGGGCCGAAACAACTAATCGATTAATTTCATAATCGATTAGTTGTCGATTAATCGATTATGAAAATAGTAATCGATTAATCGGCCAGTAACATAATGGGGTTAAAAAAATCTAAAATTAGCTCTTTAGAGTACAAAAAGAGGAGATAATCGCTACTGCAAATTTTACTTTCACTGTTGCACAGTAAAAAAACGAACTCCTTACGGTAGCGATTATTTGCTCTTTGTACTATAAAGGGCTAATTTTTTTTTTTAACCCCATTATGTTACTAAACGTCTTAGACCTGGTTCACATCTATGTGTTTTTTGGTGCTTTTTGCAGAAACACACTACAGTCCATTTAACGTTCACATCTATTTGGAAAGGGTCAGGGACTTTCCTCAACTCAAAACGGTGCTTTTTTGGTTCAATATACTTCAATGGAGAAGCTGCAGAAAAGCACATAATGCATTTTTGCAGCAATTTGTGTTTTCTTTTTTAAATCTGCCCAACAACAAATTGGCCAAAAAAAAGGCATAACAAAAATGCAAAAAACGCAAATCGCAGGAAAATCACGTGCGCAAAAAAAAAAAAAATCAAAAAATGCACAGCAAAAAGCACTGCAGAAACAGATCAAAAGCAAACTGCATAGGTGTGTACCGAGCCTTATGCTGGCCACACAGATCAATTTGTACGAATATTCATACGAAAAATCTTTGTACATTCGCTGAATAACATTCGCTGGTTTGAAATTTTCACTTGCTTTTAACATTCTGTTTTGAAACTAATGTAATTTCTGAACAAAAACCACATACACTGTCTGAAAATTGCTTTGACCAAGAAGTTTTCTATTATTTCTAAATTTTCCCGTCACTGTGGTTGAAAACAAACGTCGATTTGACCCCACCAAAAATAAAAAAAAAAAAATCGAACAAACGTTCTTAAAATTAATTTTTTTTTTTTGTAGGAAGACATTGTTTTTGTACCACTCTGTGTGTGATTTGAGGCTAGTACAGAGGTTCACCTTCCAGCAGGACAATGACCTCACACACACTGCTAAAGCAACACTTGAGTGGTTTAAGGGGAAACATGTAAATGTATTGGAATGGCCTAGTCAAAGCCCAGACCTCAATCAATAGAAAATCTGTGGTCAGACTTAAAGATTGCTGTTCAAACCATCCTACTTGAAGGAGCTGGAGCAGTTTTGCAAGGAGGAATGGGCAAAAACCCAAGATGCGGCAAGCTCATTGAGACTTATCCAAAGCAACTTGGAGCTGTGATAGCCGCAAAAGATGGCTCCACAAAGTACTGACTTTAGGGGGATAAATAGTCTTGCACGTTGACTTTTTCTGTTATTTTGTCCTATTTGTTGCTTGCTTCACAAAAAAAAAAAAAAAATCATCTTCAAAGTTGTGGGCATGTTCTGTAAATTAAATTAAACAATCCACGTTAATTCCAGGTTGTGCCAGGTTGTGAGGCAACAAAACACGGCAAATGCCAAGGGGGGTGAATATTTTTGCAAGGCACTGTATCTGTATGTATGCTGGAAATGGCTCCTAGCTGTGTTGTATATTTGGCTGGCAACACTATAAATAAAAGCAGCTTCATAAATAAACCCGTACATATAATGGCACTAAACAGATACATAAAGATTTCTGTTTTAACCAAGATACTGCATCTTGTTTCAGAACTTGAATCAAGTTCAAATCAGAATATAACAGGATAAGAAAACATCTGTATAGCAAGATATAAAAACATCTGTTATTATAATATCCATGTCCATGTCAGCTGATATACATACAAAATAAGAACTGGAAGGAAGAGGATGTTAAGCATGTGAGTATAGCCTGACCATGGACGGGAATGCATATCCTGTACACAGAGCCAACAGTATAGAAAAAGGATTCGACAACCATCAATTCCTTCCTTATTGACATAAGTGTTAAAACAAATTTAAAATGCTTAAAGCTGAATTCCAGGCGAACAGCAAAATATACAGGTGAAATACATGGAAGGGAACTGTTTTACCTGCCAAAAGGATTTGTATTTCTGTCCATTTAGTTCTGAGATGTACCCAGTTCTACCATGCTGCACAGCCCTGCCTAACAGGAAAGGAGACCCAATCTGTTTATACTGAAGGTCAGTAACACAAACAGGTCTCCTCCCCACCCTGTGACTGGACAGTGAAAGAAAAAGCAGCACACTGACCTCATCTCCTTATTACTTTGCTTTCTCCTTCTATTAGCATGATCTCTGTACAGCACAACTGATTGGCTGCTTCTAAATCTCTCAGTCTGAGCCCTGCTGTACAAGAATCCAATACAAAGAAATTATAAAAAAAAATAAATAAATAAATAAAACACACACACACACACACACACACACACACACACGTTACCTGGTAACGTCATGTCCAAAATCATTCAGGACAGCACTTGAGAGTAAACAAAAAAGGTGCACAAAGTGTCACTGCCCTGTCAGCTTCTGTAATAAAGTACTAAAAGGCTATTTTTGTATTATTTATTAAACAGAACACATGTCTGAAAGATGTCATATACACATAGGGAAGGAATAGTCTGCGGTCCTCAAAATTCTAGGAAATTGAAAGAGAAGTATGGGTTTCATTTTTTTTGCCTAATCTTGATCCTTATAAGCTACTAATACCTACAGAGCTTTCCTGCACTCTGAGAAGTGCACCCTTTCTGTTAAAATAGGGTTAATTACATGTGGGAGGGACTACAGTCTTTCTTGAAGGGTTATACCGCCCCTTTTCCTGTCATGTTTGCTGCTCACTCCGGAGACTTCACACTGCATAGCTCCTCTCCCTCCTCCCCTTCCCCCCTGACCACAGACTTGCCTTCAGTAATAGCAGGAGCACTTCAGTGACTGTGAAAGAGAGATCACTGAAGTGCTCTTTATACAGTGGGGACAGAAAGTATTCAGACCCCCTTAAATTTTTCACTCTTTGTTATATTGCAGCCATTTGCTAAAATCATTTAAGTTCATTTTTTCCTCATTAATGTACACACAGCACCCCATATTGACAGAAAAACACAGAATTGTTGACATTTTTGCAGATTTATTAAAAAAGAAAAACTGAAATATCACATGGTCCTAAGTATTCAGACCCTTTGCTCAGTATTTAGTAGAAGCACCCTTTTGATCTAATACAGCCATGAGTCTTTTTGGGAAAGATGCAACAAGTTTTTCACACCTGGATTTGGGGATCGTCTGCCATTCCTTCTTGCAGATCCTCTCCAGTTCTGTCAGGTTGGATGGTAAACGTTGGTGGACAGCCATTTTTAGGTCTCTCCAGAGATGCTCAATTGGGTTTAAGTCAGGGCTCTGGCTGGGCCATTCAAGAACAGTCACGGAGTTGTCAAAAATTGTCAACAATTCTGTGTTTTTCTGTCAATATGGGGTGCTGTGTGCACATTTATGAGGAAAAAAAAGGAACTTAAATGATTTTAGCAAATGGCTGCAATATAACAAAGAGTGAAAAATGTAAGGGGGTCTGAATACTTTCCGTCCCCACTGTACATATTCGACGTTCCTATTAAAAATAGAATGCACAATACAACACTGAAGATGGGTACTCCTGTTTCCCTCCCCATGCAGCACTGCAATGTATTGAACACATCTCACTATTTATTCACAAACAGATGTCTTCTTATTAAATGGGATGTGTGGAGAGTAGGGATGAGCTGAACACCCACCCGGTTCGGTTCGCGGCAGAACATGCGAACAGGCAAAAAATTTGTTCCAACACATGAACACCGTTAAAGTCTATGGGACACAACCATGAATAATCAAAAGTGCTAATTTTAAAGGCTTATATGCAAGTTATTGTCATAAAAAGTGTTTGGGGACCTGAGTCCTGCGCCCCAGGGGATATGGATCAATGCAAAAAAAGTTTTAAAAACAGCCGTTTTTTCGGGAGCAGTGATTTTAATAATGCTTAAAGTGAAACAATAAAAGTGAAATATTCCAATGGCGAGGTGAATGGACGCACTGCAGAGGAGCTCTGTCTAGCCCTCTGCAATCCACTGCCATCCGGCATCCACAAACATCAAAAACTGCCCCAAAGCCTATCTAATAACCACTGGGCACTAGGAGAGCCTTTTACTGAGGACATTGGAGCAGATTAGCCGGCGGACTACTTTGTTTTCAGGCCGCGGCCGGCCTTCTACAATCTACAGCCATCCGGCATCCACAAACATCAAAAACTGCCCCAAAGCCTATCTAATAACCACTGGGCACTAGGAGAGCCTTTTACTGAGGACATTGGAGCAGATTAGCCGGCGGACTACTTTGTTTTCAGGCCGCGGCCGGCCTTCTACAATCTACAGCCATCCGGCCTCCACAGACATCAAAAGCTGCCCCAAAGCCTACCTGGTAGCCACTGGGCACTGGAGGAGTCCTTCCCTGAGAATATTTAAGTAGATTGGCTGACGGATTGCTTGTTTTCGGGCCGCGGCCGGCCTCACTCCACAGACGCCGGCCGCCATCTTGCGGCCTACGAGACACACAGAATCCCCGGTCTCGGGTGCCGCGGAGGGCGATCGGGGGCCCTGGGGCCGGGAGGGCTGTATCCGGAGCGGAGGGGACACCAGACAAGGCAGAGAAAGCAGGCACTGGATGCTTGCGGCAGGCCCGAGGCCTGTGAGGCCCCCAGCATCACCGCATCTTGGCGCCACGACCGGAGGTAAGGGGGTCATATAATTCACCCTCACTTAAAGTGGCCCCCCCTGGGCATATCTGACAAGTTTATAGCCAGCTCAGACCCATCGCTGACCCCGGTAACACTAGAGACTTCCAGTGACGGCCGCCATCTTACCATCTTGCGGCCTAGCTTACAAGACGGGCCCGCACTATCAGAAACTGTGCCCTGGCTGGACGGTGCTCTCCCCTTTGAACCCATACGGTGTCCCAGCCTTGCGCCCATGTTAATAGGGTGACACCGCTGCTCCCGCAGGCCTGGTCACCCTCCCCAGTCCCCCTCATCTCCGTGGAAGATAGGTTTTGATGGAGAGAGACTAACTATGGATGGCTGAAGACCCGCACCCCTGAGTCCCGTGCTATCCCGACAGCTACAGGCTATTTACATAGCATAGCACACCCACATAATACATGGCGGCAGCTAGCTCACACTCCACGGAGCTTACCGACCCCCAACAAGGCACCATACAGAGGTATCTACTTAGAACTACGCCGATTGATCCCCGAACTCCCAAAGACAAGATGGCACCCGGCCGCAACCCGGGGAAGACCAAGCCTCCCGCCTCAGCAGCAGCTCACACGGCAGAGGACAATAATGAGAGACTTCAGAATTCTACGGGAGAGCCCTCAGCCTCCTCCACAAGGTCAGTCTCATCGTCCGACACAGGCACCGGGGAATCCCAGTCTGCTACGCATCCCCTATCAGGAGAACCCATTAGATCGGAAGCTGCTGCCCTCCTCTCTGCCTTCAGAATGGATTTCGAATCCTGGGCAAGCAAAATGGAAGATTCCCTCCACGTGGAGCTGAACGCCCTGAGGCAACAAGTCACAGCTAACGAGGAAGCAGTATCGGTCTTAACCACGGCTCAGGATGACCACGAGGCACGTATAACAGCCCTTGAATCCTCATCCGCGACACATCTTAGGCGCATACGTCACCAGCAACTCCGCATAGAAGACAGCGAAAATCGCAGTCGCAGAAATAACATTAGACTGCAAGGCATACCGGAGGCAACATCTGGAGCAGAATTGAAACCCACTGTCATAACTATCCTCAATAAAGCACTGGGAAGAGAGGCAACATCACCAATTGAACTGGATCGTGTTCACAGAGTAGGAGGACCAGGGGGGGCCCGAGATGGTCTCCCCCGCGATGTTCTATGTCGGGTCCACTATTACACTTTAAAAGAAGAGATCATGCGAAAGGCATGGAACTTGGGTCCTGTTGACTTCTTTGGTGCCCCTATTCACCTATACCCTGACTTATCTCGCAATACGCTGTATATGCGTAGAGTGGTGCGCCCTCTACTTGACCTTATAAGGCAAGCTGGAGCTACCTATACATGGGGTCACCCCTTCAGCATCAAGGTGACACGGGGCGGCAACAGGTTTACGCTCTCTGATCCAGACCAACTGCCCGACTTTTTCCTCTTTATCGAACAAGATCCAGTGGAAGTTTTGAACTGGTTAGACCCTCCAGAGGATAGATCAGGCCAGGTGGGACTTGGTCCACTTCCACAGCGCCGCAGACGTCCTAGGTCCAGATCAGTTTCCTCTGGCCCAGGGATAAGAAGACCTACTTCCCCAGAAGATTAACTCAACAGTTAATTAGAGACTGATGGCTTGTTTTGTCTCCACTGGTTCTTTCCCTGCTCTTTGCCAATTTACAATTTGGCTGGGGTTCGGGTGAGAACATAGATTGGAGTCAATCTTATGCCTCTCATTATGAAGAGCGTCAGGTAATGCGAATGTCTACCAATGCTATGTTTTTGTGTTTTTCTTTTTTCCTTTTTATCTGACGTTTTTCTAAAGATGTTTTGCATTGTCTCAGATTGATTCCTCTCACCTTCCCATGATGATATATGCAGTGGGGGAGGTGTAGCGGGAGTGGGGGGATACCTTCCTCGGAGGGGGGTTTGGTACCCGGTTTTACTCGGTCTCTGCTACAGAGAATATAGGGTTTAAAGGACGTTACACATGGAGCAGAGGATTGCCCCCATGGAGGGATCCCCCACTCTCCCTGCCCTCCATATACCCACCCAATTGTCTTGGCGCAATAACTTTCTTTATATACATGAGACAATGCAATAGTTTTATATATACCTCAGGGTTACTTATTTAAATCCAATGCACACACTTGGTTGATTGTTATCATTTGTTGTGGTTAAGCTGCCTTATGCCCCACACTCGTTTTAAATATCAAGTGTGCCACACATACTACTTGCATGCCTGATATGCTGTCGGGAACACGGCTCAGACCCATTCATCTCGACTTTTCCCCCACAATAGGACAGGCACGGTTTGTGCCTAAAACGTGAATTTTCACGCAGTGTTCTGCGTTCGCGGACACATTAGTTTTCCAGACACATCTTTTTAGGTGTCTTTTCATTTATATCGTATTTCTTCCATTATCCTCACGCTCCTTTCATTTTTCTTCCTCCCCTCCCTCTCTTCCCCTCCTTTGTCTGTTTATCTTTTTCTTCATCTCTTCTTTCTTTTTCTTTCCTGCTCCCTATACCTTTCCTCCATATCTTAATACTTTCTCCCTTTTACAGCTTTTGGCACTCCAGCATGGCTCACACGGTGACTTTGCGCCCACACCTGAAACTTTGTTCGTATAATGTAAACGGACTTAACATAGCGTCGAAACGTGGGCAAATTCTATATCAGATGCACAAAAGACAGGTCAGCATACTCTTGCTGCAGGAGACCCACTTCCATTCTGACTCCACTCCTTCCTGCTCCAATAGATATTTCAATAGATGGATACACAGTACCAACCCGACACAAAAATCTAAAGGAGTATCTATTGCGTTTCATAAAACACTCCCTATTGAGCTGCTTGATCAGGTGACGGACCCCCAAGGCAGGTATGTCTTTGTAAAAATTTTATTATGGGGGACTAAATTTACAATTGCCAACGTATACTTGCCTAACACACACCAAGTCCCATCAGCCTTGCAATACCTAAAGATTTTGGCGGGTTTCACGGAGGGCAAGCTCATACTCGGAGGGGACTTCAATACTCCCCTGGATCCACTTTTGGATTCATCGACATCCCGTTCGTCTATATCCTTTCCAAAAATACGGGCCCTAAAACGTACCATCTACAATATGCATCTCATAGACGTATGGCGAATACTGTACCCGGACTCACGAAACTACACACACTTCTCCAACATCCACCAATCATACAGTCGTATAGATTATTTTTTAGTCGAGCACGGCTGCTTAGATTGGTCCCCCAATTGTGAAATAGACCCTATGGTTTGGTCCGACCACTCACCCATATTCCTGACGCTTACAATCCCCTCTACACCAATAAAAGAATGGACATGGAGGTTAAATGACTCTCTCTTGACTGAACCAGGGTTTGAAACACAGATAGCAGAGACGATATCAAACTTTTTCACAGATCACACATCTGATGACACCTCACCACCCATGAAATGGGAAGCATTGAAGGCGGTATTACGGGGTAGGTTTATTCAGATGGGTGCTCGCATGAAAAAAGAACGTTCAACTGCGATAGTTACGGCAGTACATAAGCTAAGGACACTAGAAACTACTCATAAACGCTCCCCGACGGTTGAACTGCTTACGGAGGTTTCTTCTGCTCGCACCCAGCTTAGAGAGTTATATGAGGCATCAGCCCGCACGTTTGCGAACAAACTAGCTTTTCATCAATATAAATTTAGAGATAAATGTGGTAGATCCCTGGCTCGCACCCTCCACACCAAACAACCTAACTCCTTTATACCTCATATACGGGACAGCTCTGGGAAAACTGTCTCATCACCTTCCGAGATGGGACAGGTGTTCCGGGACTTTTATCAATCCCTATATAATATACCTGCAGCGAGCTCCACTGATCCTCCCCTCACTACAGCGGAAACACAAGCCTTATACATCGAGCAAACTGCATTACCCACTCTAGATGGCGAGACGATAGAGGACCTTGAGGCCCCGATTTCGGAAGACGAGGTTGCCCGCGCCATTACTTCTACCCCATCTGGTAAAAGCCCGGGTCCTGATGGCTTTACTCCGAAATTCTATAAACAATTTGCTACCCTTCTTACTCCCTTCTTGACAAAAGTATTTAACTCCATCTCTGAACGATCAGTGTTCCCACCACAAACCTTAGAGGCACATATTACCCTCATCCCCAAACCAGACAAAGACCTGAATGTTTGCGCTAATTACCGACCTATTTCGCTAATAGGAGTAGATCTAAAGGTGTACGCAAAAATTTTAGCTAATAGGTTGCAACCATTGTTACCCCGTTTAATACACCTAGATCAGGTTGGCTTTGTGAGTGGAAGGGAGGCGCGTGACAACACCCTAAAAACACTCCTCATTGCTGATTATGCTCGGGCCCACAATATCCCATTGTGCCTTCTCACAGTCGATGCGGAAAAAGCCTTCGACCGTGTCGACTGGCAATTTCTCCGCTTATCATTACAACAACTAGGTCTAGGCCAAAACATGATCTCCAGAATAATGTCCCTCTACACATCTCCTTCCGCTAGGATTAGACTAAACGGCTCCCTATCCCCTAAGTTTACTATACACAACGGAACGCGGCAGGGGTGCCCCTTGTCCCCCATTCTTTATGTAATTGTCATGGAACACCTAGCCATTGCCCTTAGAAACAATCCGGCCATACATGGCGTTAGAGTAGGCCCACTACACACTAAAATTGCCCTATTTGCTGATGATCTACTCATATTTGTAACCCAACCACAAATTTCTCTACCCTCCATTATGCAGGAGTTTCAGAGGTATGGAGAGGTTAGTAATTTTAAAGTTAATCTAAATAAGTCAGAAATCCTCAACATTTCACTCCCAACAGCGGTTCTACAACAGCTTACGACTTCCTTCCCTTTTAAGACAAGCTCCACATCTATCCGCTATCTAGGAATCCATATTCCAACAGTCTCATCCCAACTATTCTCCAGCAACTTCACCCCTTTACTTACCAGAACTCAAGCGGATCTGACCACATATGCCTCTAAACAGCTCTCCTGGCTGGGTAGGGTGAATGTCTTGAAGATGGATGTTCTCCCTCGATTCTTATACCTTTTCCAGACCATTCCTATCTATATCCCCACCTCGTTCTTCAAAAGGCTCCGTCAGATCTTCTCTAAATTTATATGGCAGGGACGTCGCCCCAGGATAAAACATGACACAATGATTCTCCCGAAAGTCAGGGGGGGTGCGGGGGTCCCAGATGCCTCTATATACCATAAGGCAGCGGTACTCGTGCGTATAGTGGATTGGTTCCACCACTCGTCCTCCAAACTTTGGGTTCAACTAGAGAAATATCTTAATGAGGCTGATCTTTGCGCCCTGCCATGGACCCCTATGGCTGGGCGTGGGGACGGCTTATTCTCCACTGCTCTTACTCGCCAAACTCTCCAGATTTGGGACCGCATGATCTCAGCGAGTAAATTGTCTAAAATCCAGGGCCCAATGACCCCTCTCTTCGGGACTCCGGCTTTCCCCCCAGCAGCGAACAAGTTAAGATTTGGACCCTGGAGTAGGGATAGCCATAGACGTTTAGCACAGGTCTTACGCGCTGACCCATCCTTGAGAACGGACATACCCTCTCGGACGGAATTAGGGACCTCAACAATGTGGTTACAAAGGGGTCAAATAACGTCATACATACGCACTTTCTCATCCATCTCAGAGATACTGGCCGACCCATCAGACTTTGACGAACTGCTTTTACAACCAGACCCACCAATACATGTAGTATCACTGTTGTATTCCCTACTACTGAACGAATATGCCCCTGACCTTCCAACATATACACAGAAATGGGAAGCGGAGCTGCAACACTCCATCTCCCCCACTGATTGGCAAAAAAGCTTTATCCTAACGCATAGGATTTCCCTGGCAACCAAGAACCAAGAAAAAGGGTTTAAATTATTAACGAGGTGGTACAGATGCCCAGTAGATATTAAAAAGTTTAACCCCTCTTTGACAGACGTGTGTTGGAGATGCCTGTCCTCTAGCGGGACAATGCTTCACATCTGGTGGGCTTGCCCTCCAATCTGGAAACTATGGCAAAAGGTCTTTGATCTTTACAGCAGGCTGATGGCGACATCAATCAAACCCACACCAGAGATAGCCCTATTATCTATACTCCCAGGCCCCCTCAAGTCGATTAAAAAAGATGTACTGCGCCACTTTCTGGCAGCAGTTAGGACAGTGATCCCCCGACATTGGAAAACGACAGATGTGCCTTCCTTGGGAGAATGGGTGGTTGAAGTGGACCAGATAAGAGATCTGGAGCGCCTGTTGGCGGAGGAAGTGGGAAAGGAGGAGCAGTTTACCGCCACCTGGACCTCATGGTCCATGTTTCGCTATTCTGATGAGTTTTCCCTTTGGGTCAGAGATACCCCACCCTTACCCGCCGATTAGCCATGCTGGAGTGCCTGGTGCCTCAGGTACCATCCCACACTTCTACTCACGTTCTTATTTCTGACTTTTTCTGTCTCCTCTTTGTTAAGTACTGAACCGACCACTCACATATATAGTTAAAGATCATATCTTTGGACTAGCTAAATGACTTGATTATCTATAATAGGTGAATAAAAGACTTCTACAGCAGTCTAATTCGTTGAGAGGGAACCCTCAGATAACACCAACCCGCGAAACTACAAGGTTCATTATATGTTGGCCCCCACCCGTATATTATTCCTCTCTTAGAATAAAGATTTCAATATACAATATGATATACCAGTAGTTCACCGAAAGCTGTATGTTAAAATGATCACTCCTGTTTATACATGGGTAAAGTACACCTCACTATTCTATGTATACTATATGTGTTGCCAAACTGTAAAGAATGGTATTTTTCTGTTATATTCTTTGTGTTCTTACTTTTGAAAATAAACTAAGATTGAAAACAAAAGTGAAATATTCCTTTAAATGTTGTACCTGGGGGGTGTCTATATAGTATGCCTGAAAAATGGCGCGTGTTTCCCGTGTTTAGAACAGTCCCTGCACAAAATGACATTTGTAAAGGAAAAAAAGTCATTTAAAAGTACTCGCGGCTATAATGAATTGTCGATCCCAGCAATACACAAAAAAGTAATTGAAAAAAAAAACGGCATGGGATTCCCCCACAGTCCATTACCAGGCCCTTTGGGTCTGGTATGAATATTAAGGAGAACCCCGAACCAAAATTAAAAAAATAAATAAAAATTGCTTGGGGGTCCTCCCAAATTCCATACCAGGCCCTTCAAATCTGGTATGGATATTAAGGGGAACCCCGCACCAATTTATAAAAATGGCGTGGGTGTCCCCCTCAAAATACATACCAGACCCTTATCCGAGCACGCAACCTGGCAGGCCACAGGAAAAGAGGGAGGATGAGAGAGCGCCCCCCCCTTGAACCGTACCAGGCCACATGCCCTCAACATGGGGAGGGTGCACCTTGTCCCCATGTTGATGGGGGCAAGGGCCTCATCCCCACAATCCTTGCCCGGTGGTTGTGGGGGTCTGCGGGCAGGGGGCTTATCGGAATCTGGAAGCCCCCTTTAACAAGGGGACCCCCAGATCCCGGCCTCGCCCCCTGTGTAAAATGGTAACGGGATACAAATGTACCCCTACCATTTCACAAAAAAAGTGTCAAAATGGTAAAAATGACAAGACACGGCTTGGGACAAGTCCTTTATTAAACAATAAAAAAATAAAAATGTCCCACAAAGTCGTCTTCTTCTTCTCTTGCTCCACCGACGGACCGGAAAAAAAAAAAAAAAAAAAAGCCGCACGACCCACCTCCATGGGAGGCACCCGCCGTATGACGCGTCCTCGCGGGTGACAGTTCTTTTCTAACTGAGGGCGGGGCCACATGGTGACATCCCCAGGTGACCCCACCCCCCTCTGACGCTACGGCGAAGCCCTGACACATCCTCGCAGGTGACAATTCTTTTAAAACTGAGGGCGGGGCCACATGGTTGACGTTCCCGAGTGACCCCGCCCCCCTCTGACGCACGGGGACAGCCCTATGGCTTCCCCGTAGCGTCAGAGGGGGTCAGAGTCACTTGGGGACGTCACCGTGTGGCCCCACCCTCATTTATAAAAGAACTGTCACCAGCGAGGACGCGTCATACGGTGGGTGCCTCCCATGGAGGCGGGTTGGTGCGGCTTTTTTTTTTCCCCTTTTTCGGTCCGTCGGCAGAGCAAAAGAAGAAGACTTCGTCGGACATTTTTAAATTTTTTTATTTTTTAATAAAGGACTTGTCCCAAGCCGTGTCTTGTCATTTTTATCATTTTGACACTTTTTTTGTGAAATGGTAGAGGTACATTTGTACCCTGTTACCATTTCACACAGGGGGGGAGGCTGGGATCTGGGGGTCCCCTTGTTAAAGGGAGCTTCCAGATTCCAATAAGACCCCTGCCCGCAGACCCCCACAACCACCGGGCAAGGGTTGTGGGGATGAGCCCTTGTCCCCATCAACATGGGGACAAGGTGCTTTGAGGGGCTACCCCAAAGCACCCTCCCCATGTTGAGGGCATGTGGCCTGGTATAGTTCAGGAGGGGGGGTGCTTGTCCCCCCTCTTTTCCTGCGGCCTGCCAGGTTGCGTGCTCAGAAAAGGGTCT
This sequence comes from Aquarana catesbeiana, assembly GCF_042186555.1. Taxonomy (NCBI): domain Eukaryota; kingdom Metazoa; phylum Chordata; class Amphibia; order Anura; family Ranidae; genus Aquarana; species Aquarana catesbeiana. The sequence goes on along the minus strand of NC_133327.1, from coordinate 305,985,717 downwards.
GGTATGGGTTTTTGGGGGGACCCCCACGCCATTTTTTTTAAATTTTGGTGCAGGGTTCCTCTTAAAATCCATACCAGACCCGAAATGGTATGGCTTTTGAGGGGGACCCCCACGCCATTTTTTTTTTTAATTTTGGTGCGGGGTTCCCCTTAATATCAATACCTGAAGGACCTGGTGTGGAATTTGGGGGACCCCCACGCAATTTTTTTTTATTTTGGTTCGGGGTTCCCCTTAATATTCATACCAGACCCAAAGAGCCTGGTAATGGACTGTGGGGGAATCCCATGACGTTTTTTTCAATGACTTTTATGTCTATTGCCGGGACCGACAATTCATTATAGCCACAAGTACTTTTAAATGACTTTTTTTCCCTTTAGAAATGTCATTTTGTGCAGGGACTGTTGTAAACACGGGAAACATGCGCCACTTTACAGGCTTTAATATAGACATATATCTTTAATATAGACACCCCCCAGGTATGAAATTTAAAGGAATATTTCACTTTTATTGTTTCACTTTAAGCATTATTAAAATCACTGCTCCCGAAAAAATGTCCATTTTTAAAACTTTTTTTGCACTGATACATGTCCCCTGGGGCAGGACCCAGATTCCCAAACACTTTATGACAATAACTTGCATATTAACCTTTAAAATTAGCACTTTTGATTTCTCCCCTAGACTTTTAAAGGGTGTTCCGCGGCTTTCGAATTTGCCGCGAACACCCCAAATTGTTCGCTATTCGGCGAACGGGTGAACAGCCAATGTTCGAGTCAAACTCATGTTCGAACCGAACATAAAGCTCATCCCTAGTGGAGAGCATCCAGGGATCCTGAACATGAGAATGTGCTGTTCCTTTGCCAACCCCCCCGATAAACTCCTGTGTTGAAAGCCCACACAGGCATTGCATATGAGTGAAGGAGAGGGGGGGGGGGGATCTGAGGACGCAGGGGGAAATCAAAGCCCAGAAAGTACCAGAGGAGGTGGTGGAGAGAGAGGACACAGACTGTAGCTGACCGTGCAGTCTAGAACAGATAGGTTGCTATGGAAACAGAGACTCGTGGAAAACATGCCCGTTCTGGTCTGCTGCTTAAGTGTGTGCCCATTTGCCAAGATCGGCCACATGTTAAAGAGAAGGAGTGACTGAAAGAGTGGGCCAATTGCTGCAGTTGTATCCTCCAACTCTAAACTTTCAAACAGAAAGTTACTGGCCGTTTTTTTTTTACCGTTACTGGCCGTTTTCTGACACTTGAAGTGTCTGTACTTCACAAATTAAGGACTGGGAAAAGAAAGAGCATGGAAGCATCAGGGTAATATGCACTTTCTAATTTGCCTTTCCCATACTTCTCCTTTAAAAGGAGGAGATATACAGCCAAAGCTCCTTTGGCTGTGCTTCTCATGTGGATCACAGAACTGCAGCTCGTTTAGCACTCCTGTGAGCCGTGTTTAACTGACAGCGGGCTAATGCCCACTGTCGCCTGACATCATAGAGTCAGTCCAAGCTGGGGAAAAATGGGGACCATATGGTTGGGTCCCATCCAGGAGCCTGGACCAGCACCAGGTTCAGCCTCTCGGTGATCTGCTGAGCCAGCTGCTCCCTCCCCCTCCACAGCTCAGTGCTCCAGTGGGTGCTGGAATAGCAGAGAGCTGGAGGCTGATAGTCACATCTCTCTCCTCAGAGCAGTAGGGAGAACTGAGCGATCAGTGGTGTTTGATCGTTCAGTTCTCAGCCTTAGAGCAGGCGGGGGACAGATGCAGCATCAGATCAATGTTGCATCGACCTAGGAAAGTAGGATTTCAAAAAATATATATTCCAATACTTCTCTTTCAATCAACCAGGTACTTGAAGTTTTTTCCTACTATTACAACAATTGAAAGGAGAAGTTAGAACTCAAACCTTTTTCTTGCTGTTTGCAGTACTTTTCTGCTGAATGTTTGGCCCTGACTTGTGAGAGAAGGTCGACTCTGGTGATATTCCTGCAGTCTCAGCCCAGGAGACTGCCTAAGCTCTTACTCCACGTGTTTAGAAAAGCCCTGGTGTATTAAGATCGTGATGACGGCAAGTCTTGCCTATGCCCGAAACACTTTGAGGTTGATTTACTAAAGGAAAATATAGCGTGAACATCAAATGCACTTGCTTCAGAGCTTAGTAAATAAAGTAAAGCTTCACACTGCAAAGAATACTTGAGAGTCGGTTCACACAGGGGCGACTTGTCAGGCGACCTAGCCGCCTGACAAGTCGCCTCCCGTTCTGTACAATGGAACCGTTCTAATAGGAGCGACGCAAGTCGCTCTGACTTAGAAAAAGGTTCCTGTACTACTCTGGGGGCGACTTGGGGCGCCTTGCATAGACTTCTATACAGAAGTCGTTTTGCAAGTCGCCACGGAAGTCGATTTGCAAGTCGCCGCAGAAGTCGTTTGCAGGTCGCCTCGCTGAGGCGACCTGCAAGTCGTGCCGCCCCTGTGTGAACCGGGGCTAAAGGGGTTGTAAACCTTTTTTGTTTTGTTTTTTTAATAAAAAATAAACATATCTATACTTACCTGCTCTGTGCAATAGTTTTGCACAGAGCAGCCCCAATTCTCCTCTTCTGGGGTGCCCTACCGGTGCTCCAGGCCTCTCCTTTTCATTGGGTGCCCCCCACGGAGAGACGCTTTCCATGGGGGCAACCGTGCGGGCTCACTTCCAAGTCCCGCTTCTGCGTCCATTGACACAGACAGCGGGACTTGGCCCCACCCCCACGTCACTGGATTTGATTGAAAGCCATCACTCTGTCCAATGAGGAGAGAGAGAGAGAGAGATAGCAGCTGGAGCCGATGCGCTTGTGCACATCATTGGATTGGATCAGGCTCAGGTAAGAAAAAGTGGGGGTCTGTGGGGAGCTGCAGCACATTCTATGCCTTAAGGTGAAAAGCCTTGAGGCTTTACAACCACTTTAACCACTTCCCATCCCGCCCATAGTCATATGACGTCTGCAGAGGGGATCTCCCATCCTGGGCGGGTGTCATATGACGTCCTCTGATTCCTGACGGCATAGGGGGCGCATGCCCGCCGCGTCACCAAGGAGTCAATGTGCGTGCCTGGCAGCCGCAATGTTCGCTGAGCACCGCGATCGCTCGTGACAGAAGAGAAACGTGGATCTGTGTGTTTAGACACACAGATCCACGTCCTGTCAGGGGAGAGGAGACGCGTGTGTTCCTAGTATATAGGAAGGAACACCGATTGGTCTCCTTCCCCAGTCAGTCCCATCCCCCCACAGTTAGAACACACAGTCAGGGAACACATTTAACCTCTTAATCGCCCCCTACAGTTAGAACATATCCAGGGAACACACTTATCCCCCTGATCGCCCCTAATGCTTAACCCGTTCCCTGCCAGTGTCATTTATACAGTAATCAGTGGCTATTTATAGCACTGATCGCGGTATAAAATGTCAATGGTTTCAAGTGTCAAAAATGTCTGATTTGTCCGCCGCAATCACGATAAAATTCGCAGATCACCGCCATTACTAGTTTAAAAAAAAAAAAAAATTATAAAAATGCCATAAATCAATAACCTATTTTGTAGGCACTATAACTTTTGCGCAAACCAATATATACACTTATTGCAAATTTTTTTTACCAAAAATAAAGTAGAAGAATACATATCGGCCTAAACTAAGGAAAACCTATTTTTTTTTTTTAATTGGGATACTGTATATACTATAGTATAAACCGACCCGAATATAAGCCGAGGCACCTAATTTTACCACAAAAAACTGGGAAAACTTATTGACTCGAATATAAGCCTAGAGTGAGAAATGTCTGAAGCCCCCCTTTTGGGAAAATTTGTAAGTAACAGACCATTGCTCACTGCTCGTAGAGCCACCAACTTAAAGGATTGTTTGGTACATTCAGAGTACAATAGACCTAAAAAACGTAACTGGCTAACCGATCTCCCACCCCTTAGGGGCATGTACCCCTGTGGAAGATGTCATGTGTGTAGATATGTAGATAGGACGGACGTGTTCACCAGCTCTGATGGTAAAAGACAGTTTAGGATCAACAGTTTTATAAACTGTACAACCACACGGGTAATCTATATGTTAACTTGTCCGTGTGGACTCATCTATGTTGGTAAAATCAAAAGAGAACTTAGAATCAGAGCTGGTGAACACGTCCAGAGCATCCTAAATAAGGAAGATGATCGGCCCCTGTCCCTGTACTTCCTTGAAAAACATGGTGGGAGACCAAATGGCCTCAAATGTAAGGGCATTTATAGGCTTAATTTGCCCCAACGACGTGGAGATTTTGATAGGATATTGTATCAGAAGGAAAAGACGTGGATTTTTTATTTAAATAGTATGCAGCCCTCCGGATTGAACAATGAGTTCAATCTGTCACCTTTTTTGGAGCAATAATTTGGCTGTAAACCATAGTTGATAGTATAAATTGCCTGCACCCAGGAAATCTATTTTTTCTTTGATATCCGCATCTTTTCATTGTGATGCATACTAGGGTCGACACTATAGCAACCGGCTGCTGACAGCCTAATATCAGCGCTTTTACCTCCTTATAATATTAACAATATATAGATATAAAATCAAAAACTACAGTAGCCAAAAATTTCCTCTTCACCCTCCCTTATTTTTACTCCTCTCACTTTACAGTCCCCATTGGGTTTACCTTTGAGCCATACATGGGCCGATGAGACTTAAAATTGTAGTAACTCTAGGAACCTATTGGCAATTGTGATCTGTGTTCTATCTGGATCTGCAGCACAGTTGTATGTATTTGTGTGATTGCACTAGTGGTGAATGTGTTAAGGTTAGTCTGCAGTGCCCAGGTGCTACCTATAATTAATGCATACCGAGCATCAGCTGCTCGGCTATTTAAGCATACAGCCGTAGGCATTGCGCATGCTCTGAAGAAGCTTGGCAACAAGTGAAACGCGTAAGCGTCTAACCTACGCACTGGCGGGACACTGACTCCACACCCAGATGAGGAGTCATCTCCGATCATACAGGAGTGGTTTGCCTGATTCCGAGCTGCTGGGGTGAGCTCTGCGGCTGCTGCTGGGGCTAAGCTCTTCCCGTGAGAACTTGACAGGCTAAGTCCGGACTTTTTGGACTCTCTGGTATACCGTACATTCCAACAGGAAGATCGGAAGACAACAGTTCCTGTCAGCAATAGATGAACATGCTGCATGAACACTCCCCCCCCGTACTGAGTCAGTGCGGCTATCATAATCATCCACGGGCTTTGATATTCATCTATAGAAGACGTCAAACGGTGAGCTGTATAGTGCTCCAACATATAGGAGGCACACTGATTATTGCTATCCACCGCTTGTTTCCTTTTCAAAGATGTAAGCCTGTTATTTGATCTCTGCTAAATAGCCTGCAATACGTGGATATCCCACTCAACACTCTGTTTGTATTTGAGTTAGCTTTTCTCCAAGCTTATACCCGGATGGAACTTTGTCTCTAATCACCAGCACTTGCACCTTACCTAACGAGGACCGATGGGACAGTTATTAACCTACCCATAGCCATATTCAGGAACTGTATTATCTTATAGATTAGACCCGGGTCTCTGATACTTCATAAGATGTGTGCAAGGATATGAGTGATTGAGATGTGTGTGGAGTGAACCGGTGGCCACCAGTGTCATATAGGACCATTGTCCTATTTTTAATTCATGGTTTGTGGATAGGTAATTTGTTGAATTGGGATAATCAATAAAGATATTTAGGCATATATCTGATTGTTCTTGCAGCGGACTGTCTGTTGGAGGTTCTTCCTTCTCCCTTTCTTTCTGTATATGCAATTTCAGTCCGTAGGACAACCATTTTCTGATTGTCGATTACCTATTGTAGGTTCCAATCAGTAATGGCTTAGTGGTATATAAGGGTATATCAATCAGGGCGGGGAATTTTGTAGGCCGGCAATCTAGCCTTGGCTATACCCTAACCTAACTTGGATGATTTTAGGTGTCCTCCTCCCTCTGGTGTTCCCTAGAGTGAGAAATGCGCAGCTATTGTAGGTGGAAAAGAGGGTCAACAATGCCCATTTGCAGCCTCACTGTGCCCATTTGCAGCCATAGGTTCCCCTGAACTTCAAACTCGGTGGTTAAGGGTTCCTAGATGCCCCCTAGCTGCAGCCAAAATTTGGGGTCTCTGGATCCAAAGGGTCCCGAAATTACATTGCTGCAGATGGACACAGTTGACAGATTTTGGGGTCCTGTATCTTGGGGCAACTTGGTGCTAGGAACACCAAATTTGCACTATAACATATCCAAAGCTGGGGTTCCTAGCACCAAGTGGCCTCGAGATAGGGAGCCCCAAATTCGGTTCGGAAAATGGCAAGCACTTTTCTGCAGCAGAGAATGACATTTTCCGAACCGAATTTGGGGCCCCATATCTCTGGGCCACTTGGTGTTAGGAACCCCAGCTTTGGATATGTTGTAGTGCTAGTTCCACTGGGTTTGCACACTAAATTTGGGGTTCCTAGCACCCGGTGGCCCCAAATTCGGTTCAGAAATTGTCAGGCACTTTTCTGCAACAGAGAATGGCATTTTCCGAACCGATTTGGGACCCTACATCTCGGGGCCACTTGGTGCTAGGAATCCCAAATTTGGTGTGCAAACCCAGTGGAACTAGCACTACAACAGATCCAAAGCTGGATATGGATAAGTTCCTAGCACCAAGTGGCCCCGAGATACGGGGCCCCAAAGTCGGTTCAGAAAATGTCATTCTTTGCACCAGAAAAGTGCTTGACTCGAGTATAAGCCGAGGGGGGCACTTTCAGCACAAAAAAATGTGCTGAAAAACTCAGCTTATACTTGAGTATATACGGTATTTATTATAGCAAAAAGTAAAAAATATAGTTTTTTTTTTTTTAAATTGTCGGTCTTTTGTTTATAGCGCAAAAAAATTTTAACAATTAAAAAAAAAAAAAAACGCAGAGGTGATCAAATACTACCAAAAGAACGTTCTATTTGTGGGGAAAAAAAAATGATCAAAATTGAATGTGTACAGCGTTGCATGAGCGCACAATTGTCATTTAAAATGTTATAGCGCTGAAAGCTGAAAATTGGCCTGGGCAGGAAGGGTGTGAAAGAGCCCTGTATTGAAGTGGTTAATCACATGCAAGGAAAATAAACAACATTTTTGTTTGCACATGATTGGATAGAAATCAGCAGAGCGTCCCCTCATTTCAGAGTTTCACAGTATATTTGCCTTTTGTAAATCAACCTTTGTATGGTGCTCCAGGATGTTCATATTCCCCTTTTCAATACAGAAGTGATCGTTGGATCTCTGCTTTTTGGTAATTGCTAAGCAGGTCAGAATGGTAGTCTTCACATCCATGCAAAGGTTTTTTTTTTTTTTTTTTTTTTTTTTTTTAGATGGCTTGTCACAGAAGATGGAATTATTAATTGTGTTCTATGAAACGTAATAGAAACACAGCCGGAGTCCGCGGACCTGGAAGGAAGACAGGCAGAGATGGATGCGGCCTCCAGCGGGGGTGACGTGGGCTTTGTTTGCAGGTGTCGCATAATGTGTTATAATTATTAGCGGCGTTTTACCGTCGGTATGCGGCCGCTAGCGGGGCGGTTTTACCCCCCCACTAGCGGCCGAGAAAGGGTTAAATACCACTGCAAAGCGCCTCTGCAGAGGCGCTTTGCCGGCGGTATAGCCGCGCCGTCCCATTGATTTCAATGGGCAGGAGCGGCAAAGGAGCGGTATACACACCACTCCTTCACCGCTCCGAAGATGCTGCTGGCAGGACTTTTTTTACCGTCCTGCCAGCGCATCGCTCCAGTGTGAAAGCCCTCGGGGCTTTCACACTGGAATGCAAGCAGCGGCACTTTCGGGTCGGTTTGCAGGCGCTATTATTAGCGCAATAGCGCCTGCAAACCGCCCCAGTGTGAAAGGGCTCTAAGAAATGTGGCGCTTTAGCCAGGTATGTCAAGAGTTGGTAAAAGGTTGTAAAAAAAAAGGTTTACAAGTATTAGAACAGGACAGTTTCCTCAGTTTACAGGACAGCAAACCACAACCCACAAAGCCTAATCTAATAAGAGCAAGGAAACCAGCAGAAACACACAAATACATTTTTCTTTTCAACTACTACAAACAGCTTGATCTGATCAAAACTTTCTATTAAGGCTAGGTTCACACTAGAGCCCACCGCATTCAAAACACTGCAGTTGCAATCTGCAGTAGGTGTCAATGTTAAGTTAAGGATACCCCAAAGGCAGATGGCAAATGCAATGCGTTTTCCTGCACAGGATCGCATGGTACAAAAAGTATCATGCGATCCAGTTGCATTGTGTTTCCAAAATTAATAGGCTCAAATCGCACCACAATGATTCGCATGTGAATTGCACAGGAGTGTGTAACATGTTCCTGTGCGATTCAGATATGTTGCATTTTAGCCCCGATGTGTTTTGAACAAAAACACTGACAAATACTTACAGTACAACATTAAATAGTCAAGGTTACGTTAACAACATAGCTCGTAGTTAAGCAATGTGCTTTACCTCTTCACTTGAAATTATTTTTATACTATAAGAGCCCTTTCACACTGGGGCGGGGGCGGCGGTAAAACGCCGCTATTATTAGCGGTGTTTTACCGTCGGTATGCGGCCGCTAGCGGGGCGGTTTTACCCCCCGCTAGCAGCCGAGAAAGGGTTAAATACCACCGCAAAGCGCCTCTGCAGAGGCGCTTTGCCGGCGGTAAAGCCGCGCCGTCCCATTGATTTCAATAGCAGGAGCGGTATACACACCGCTCCGAAGATGCTGCTAACAGGACTTTTTTTACCATCCTGCCAGCGCATCGCTCCAGTGTGCAAGCCCTCGGGGCTTTCACGCTGGAATGAAAGCAGCGGCACTTTCGGGTCGGTTTGCAGGCGCTATTATTAGCGCAATAGCGCCTGCAAACCGCCCCAGTGTGAAAGAGCTCTTAGAGAAAAATACATAAAAGCAAATGTTTTGTCTTAGCCACCATTCATACTTCTGCATTTTGCAAAGGTTCTCACATGTTTTTAAGTTTTAATATATTGTAGTAAATCCAGGAGTGGGGCTTTACATTGCATTGGAACACTCCAAACACATTCAAAACTTGTATAAAAAAGTGTTAGATTAAAGTGGTAGTAAAGTCTTTTTTTTAACTTGTACCTACAGGTAAGCCTATAATAAGGTTTCTCTGTAGGTACAGTAAATATCTCCTAAACTTGCACTGTTTAGGAGATATTCACACTGCATGCAGACATCACGCTCTGAAGGGACAGCATACCCGTGCCGTCCCTTCAGAGCTCCATGCCGCAGTCGTGGCTTCCGTGCGCATGTGCAGGAGTGAGGTCATTGAGGCCCAGCCAATCAGATGCCCGAAGCACTCAAACCCAGAAGGAAGACCAGGTGAACATGGAAGCCTGTCAGCGGTTAAAGTGCGCTGCTGGAAAACTTCTTTATAAGGTAAGTATTTCATAATGTGCTAGTATGTGATGAATACTAGCACATTATGCCATTGTCTTGCAGTTTTTTTTCTTTTCTTTAGTTTAAGGCCTCATGTACACTGCAGCTGGTAAACAGACGTTTAGGAGCAATTGGGTTTTTTTTTCAGCTGCCCCTGAACTCTCCTCTATGTTATCTTATCAGTACATGTACACAGGGTCGTTTCTAGGCAGTTGAGTTTAGAAGCTTTTTTTGGAACGCAAAAAAATGAGTTCAGATGGATGTTCAGAGGCATATGAAAAGCCAAATGTCTGCAACGGCTTGTAAACACTGCTAAAAGCGGTAACTCACATTTAGCAGCGTTTCGTTTACAGAGGTTTTTCATTTTATCAAAAAAAAAAAAAAAAAATGTTTTTCTTCAAACGCTTCTAGACGCAAAACGCGACTAAACGGCTGTTTTTAGACGCCGGTTTCCAGCTGTCAAGTTAAATCGTTCGGGAGAGGTTGAACAACATCCTGTGTACATGAAGCCTAACGGTGTGGTCTACTACCGCCTTGATATATACATTCTTAAAAAGCAAAAACAGAAAAGGACCTATAGCATATGCTCTACCAGTAAAGCTGGCCACAAATCAGTAGAAGTTGGTTTAAACATTTGTACAGAAATTTGGGGATTTTGAAAAACGGTTCGTCAGAGCATTTCATCATGCCGATAACCAATTTCCGTTTCTTTTGCATTTGTTACTGAAAAAATACCACATTCACAGTTAGAATTTTGTTTCACCCTACTTCTTCAAATTTTCTTGTCGCTACAGTCAAAAACAAATGTCCATTTGACCCCATCATACATCAGGGGGGTGTTACCAAAAGGAATATTTTCTGACAAAATTCTACTGGAGTATGGCCAGCTTAAGCCTGTCCAAAGTTAACCACTTGACCACTGGGCACTTAAACCCCCTTCCTAACCAGACCAATTTTCAGCTTTCGGTGCTCTCACACTTTGAATGACAATTACTCAGTCATACAATACTGTACCCATATAAAATTTTTGTCCTTTTTTTCACACAAATAGAGCTTTCTTTTGGTGGTATTTAATCAACGTTGGGTTTTTTATTTTTTGCGCTAGAAAAGAAAAAAGACTGAAAATTTGGTAAAAAAATGAATTTTTTTTTGTTTCTGTTATAAAATTTAGCAAATTAGTAATTTTTCTTCGTAAATTTTGGCCAAAATTTATACTGCTACATATCTTTGGTAAAAATAAGTACAACTTGGTGTATATTATTTGGTCTTTGTGAGTGTTAGAGAGTCCAAATGCTATGGTGCCAATATCTGAAAATTGATCACACCTGAAGTACTGACGGTCTAATTTCTTGAGGCCCTAACATGCCAGAAAAGTACAAATACCCCCCAAATGACCCCTATTTGGAAAGAAGACATTCCAAGGTATTTAGAAAGATGCATGGTGAGTTTTTTGAAATTGTCATCTTTTCCCACAATTCTTTGCAAAATCAAGATTTTTTTTTTTTTTTTCCACAAAATTGTCATATTAGAAGGTTATTTCTCACACACAGCATATGCATACCACAAATTACACCCCAAAACAAATTCTGCTATTACTCCCGAGTATGGTGATACCACATGTGTGAGACTTTTACACAGCGTGGCCACATACAGAGGCCCAACATGCACGGAGCACCTCCAGGCGTTCTGGAGCACCCAGGCCAATTCTTATATTTCTCTCCTACATGTAAAAATAATAATTTATTTGCTAGAAAATTACATAGAACCCCAAAACATTAAATATATATATTTTTTTTAGCAACGACCCTAGAGAATACAATGGCGATTGTTGCAACTTTTTATCTCGCACGGTATTTGCGCAGCAATTTTTCGAACGCGTTTTTTTTGGAAAAAAAACAGTTTTGTGCTTTAAAAAAAAATAAAACAGTAAAGTTAGCCCAATGTTTTTGCATAATGTGAAAGATGAAGTTACGCCGAGTAAATAGATACCTAACATGTCACCCTTCAAAATTGCACACGCTCGTGGAATGGTGCCAAACGTCGCTACTTAAAAATCTCCATAGGTGATGCTTTAAAATTTTTTACTGGTTACATGTTTTGAGTTACAGAGGAGGTCTAGGGCCAAAATCATTGCTCTCGCTCCAACGTTCGCAGTGATACCTCACATGTGTGGTTTGAACACCATTTTCATATGTGGGCGGGACTTACGTATGTGTTCGCTTCTGCATGTGAGCACACGGACATGGGCGCTTTAAACATTTTTTTTTTTTTTTTTTATTGTTTATTTTACTTTATTTATTTTAGTTTGACACTTTTTCCCCCCAAAAAAAATTTTTGATCACTTTTATTTCTATTACAAGGAATGTAAACATCCTTGTAATAGGAATATGGCATGACAGGTCCTCTTTACAGTGACATATGGGGTCAATAAGACCTCACATCTCACCTCTAGGCTGGGAAGCCTGAACTAAAAAAAAAAAAAAAAAAAAACGATCTTGGCTTCGATCGTAGCGGTGAGTAGGTAGAAGCACCGGAGGGTGGCGGGAAGGGGGGGGCGTCCCCTCTCGCCTCCCGTAAGAACGATCAAGCAGTGTAACAGCCACTATGATCATTCTTATGGTGTAGGAAATCGCCGGCTGAAAAAGCTGATATCTGAATGATGCCTGTAGCTGGACCCATCATTCAGATATCCCCGCTCAAAGTCAAGGACGTCATATGACTGTGGGCGGGAACTGGTTAAAAATTGCGGGGTATTGCAGAGTAGTGCAGGGTATATTGCAGAGTATTGCTGGGCATATTGCAGAGTATTGTGGGGTATATTGCAGAGTATTGCGGGGTATAATGCAGAGTATTGCGGGGTATAATGCAGAGTATTGCGGGGTATTATGCAGAGTATTTCGGGGTATTATGCAGAGTATTTCGGGGTATTATGCAGAGTATTGTATGTATTATGCAGAGTATTGCGGGGTATTATGCAGAGTATTGCGGGGTATTATGCAGAGTAGTGCCGTGTATATTGCAGAGTAGTGCCGTGTATAATGCAGAATATTGCGGGGTATAATGCAGAGTATTGCAGGGTATTATGCAGAGTATTGCAGGGTATTATGCAGAGTATTGCAGGGTATTATGCAGAGTATTGCAGGGTATTATGCAGAGTATTGCAGGGTATTATGCAGAGTATTTCGGGTATTATGCAGAGTATTGCGGGGTATTATGCAGAGTATTGCGGGGTATTATGCAGAGTATTGCGGGGTATTATGCAGAGTATTGCAGGGTATTATGCAGAGTATTGCGGGGTATTATGCAGAGTATTGCGGGGTATTATGCAGAGTATTTCGGGGTATTATGCAGAGTATTGCGGGGTATTATGCAGAGTATTGCGGGGTATTATGCAGAGTATTGCGGGGTATTATGCAGAGTATTGCGGGGTATTATGCAGAGTATTTCGGGGTATTATGCAGAGTATTGCAGGGTATTATGCAGAGTATTGCAGGGTATTATGCAGAGTATTGCAGGGTATTATGCAGAGTATTATGCAGAGTATTGCTGGGCATATTGCAGGGATGGCTGAGCATGGAGGGATGGATGGATGTGACTGTATTTGTCACTGAGCACCGCTGTGAGCACTACACATACAGCCCACAGCGGTGCTGCCATCCGATCCCTCCCCCTCTCCCCTCGCACTGTACCGATCGGTACAGAGAGGGGCGGGAGGAACCGGCGTCATGACATGACGCCGGTCTGTTGACATGTGATCGCTCCGTCATTTGACGGAGCGATCACATGGTAAACGGCCGCGATCAGCGGCCGTTTACCGTGATCCGTGATGCGCCGGGTCCTCTGGACCCGGCGCTCATGGAAGTTCTCGGGTGCGCGCCCCAGGGGTGCGCGAGAGCAGTATTCTAGGAGGACGTCCCACGGACGTCCACCCAGAACTAGCCGACCGCGCTGCAGCCGTCTTTCGGCTATGGCCCGGTCGGCAAGTGGTAAAGTAGTAATTAACACAAAAGCAAACATATTGTACCTTACCAATTCTTAGATGTGATGGCTGCATTAGTTTTCATTTTTAGGCTTTATTCACTTTATTTTTACTGGTGATGTGGCAAGTCTGTCTTTCAACAGAACAAGCTCTCTTGCAGATGTAGCAGTTGAAAGGTTGAGACTAAATATTTATCACTGAGAGGGGGCTTACAATAATCAGCTTTTATTTATGTAAAAAGATTTTCCTAAAATTAACATAACTGCTAAGTGGAGTTTGGCTTCAGTTTGTTAGTGTATCTAAATCTGTACATTTACCACTCCCGTCCCCTCAGACTGACAATGCTGTAGTCCAAAAAGGTGTCTCTGTTGCTCTTTCATCCAGAGGGTAGGCACTCTAAAACAGGCGGTGTACTACTGGCTGGATCACCAGGTGAAAAACAGAGGGACAAAAGTAACAAAACAAAATAATAATATTGTCACCACATATAAGAATTGGTAAGTTGCAAAATATTACTTTTTGATTTTTGGCTTAATGTCACATTAAGTTGCATACAATGTAAGAACTGTGTAATCTATTACTTTAGTGGTTACGAGCAAATACAACATATTTGGCTGACTTTCAACAATATTTGCATTTGTTGTATTAGGCTATCATATTAAAACCACAAGCAAATGCAATTTAAGCTTTATTTACAAACAGATGATACAAAATTAGAAATTACAACCCAATTAACATGGAGCCATTGACTATGGTAGATGACTTTTTGAAGATACAGTCTTAATTAGTTTTGCTATTATCATCAGCATACAGCCAAATGACTGATATTGATGTTACCCTACTAATAAAAACCTAAACTAAAAAAAAATGATATTCCAACATTTCAGTGCGAGGTGTAGTTAGCTATTTAACCACTTGCTGACTGGCTCACGCCGATATACATCGGCAGAAGGGCAGGTACAGGCATACTAACGTACCTGTATGTTGCCCTATAAGTGGTTTGCAAGCACGCGCCCGCTGCGAGCTCCGCGAGTGTGATCTGCGGCGATACTCGCGATCGTCTCACGGAGAGGAAGAACGGGGAAATGCTGATGTAAACAAGCATCTCCCCGTTCTGCCTAGTGATAGGACAGCCAGTGTCATGTCACACATAGCTCTCCCCCCCCCCCCCCCAGTTAGAATCACTTACTAGTACACACTTAACACCTTCACTGCCCCCTAGTGGTTAACCCCTTCACTGCCAGTCACATTTACACAGTAATCAATGCATTTTTAATCGCATTGATCGCTGTATAAATGTGAATGGTCCCAAAACAGCGCCAAAAGTGTCCAATCTGTCCGCCATAATGTCGTAGTCATGATAAAAAAAAAAAAAAAAAAAAAATCGCTGATCGCCATTACTAGTAAAAAAATAAAAAATTATTAATAAAAATGCCATAAAACTATCCCCTATTTTGTAGACACTGTAACTTTTGCGCAAACCAAACGCTTATTTCGATTTTTTTTACCAAAAATATGTAGAAGAATACATATCGGCCTAAACTGAAGAAAAAAAAAAGTTTTTTTATATATTTTTTGGGGATATTTATTGTAGAAAAAAGTAAAAAATAATGCGTTTTTCTCAAAGCTGTCGCTATTTTTTTGTTTATAGCGCAAGAAATAAAACCGCAGAAGCGATCAAATGCCACCAAAAGAAAGCTCTATTTGTGGGGAAAAAAGGATGTCAAATTTTGTTTGGGAGCCACGTCGCACGACCGCGCAACTGTCAGTTAAAGCGACGCAGTGCCGAATCGCAAAAAGTGCTCTGGTCTTTTGCCAGCCAAATGGTCCGGGGCTTAAGTGGTTAAACACGTCCATAGCTGGCTATAATTGGGCTCTATCTAGCTACAAACTGCTAAGATTACAGCAAAGGTGTAAAACATTTTGACAGTACAAACTCATTTTCTTTTTATTTTTAGGCCGGGATCACTCCGGGGACATGCGATCCGACTTTGAGAGCACAAGTCACATCTCTTTAAGTGCCTAGGGAACCATTCTATTAGGAGCGACCTTGCTTGCTTTCCATTGGCGCATCAGGTACTGAGACTTTTCTGCCCACTGATACTAGTAACGTTGGGGCACCATTTTCATTTGTCAATACTGACGAGGCACTAGTACTAACAATAGGCATTTTGCTCCCTCTTACTTCCCACCAATTCTGGGACATTTTTACTCCCACTGACCACCAAGTCTGGGGCATGTTCTAATTATTATTCATGATTTATATAGAGTCAACAGTTTACGCAGCACTTTACCATGTAGAGGGGGGACAGCACAATTACAGTACAATACAGAAGGGACAGGAGGGCCCTGCCCACCCACTGGATATAGTCTGGCCCCCTCCTAAGGTCTGAAGTACAGCACTTTGTTTGGAAAGTCTGAGGACCCCTGGCCCAGCCTGATCCCATAAGTATGTAAAACTGTACCTTCTGCACTAACCATTAACAAAGGGCCTGACATTACTGGTAAAACACAGTAAAATCACTCACTGCAGCATTCCTTGTGTGCCATGGAGACTTAAGAAGTAATAACATATTTAAGTAATTTTAAAGTATTTTAAGTAACTTTTTATATTTAAATTTTAAGTAATAACTTGGCTAAGTAATAACTAAAGTCACCAGCACACTAGGATTGGAAAAAAAATGAATTCACAAACCAGAAGCCCTTCCTTACCTATGACAGTTTATTGAGATGAGCGATTCAACCACAAAGTGGAGGTTTGGGGCTGGCTCACCTGTAGTAACATATGACAGGTCATCGACTGAAAAAGTAGATACAGCATCTCACATTTTTGTAAATATTTTATTCTTTTGATGTGTCAACACTGAAGACATTACACTTTGCTACAATGTAAAGTAGTGAGTGTACAGCTTGTATAACAGTGTAAATTTGTTGTCCCCTCAAAATAACTCAACACACAGCCATTAATGTCTAAACCGCTGGCAACAAAAGTGAGTACACCCCTAAGTGAAAATGCCCAAATTGGGCCCAAAGTGTCAATATTTTGTGTGGCCACCATTATTTTCCAGCACTGCCTTAACCCTCTTGGGCATGGAGTTAACCAGAGCTTTACAGGTTGCCACTGGAGTCCTCTTCCACCCCTCCATAACGACATCACAGAGCTGGTGGATGTTAGAGACCTTGCGCTCCTCCACCTTCCGTTTGAGGATGCCCCACAGATGCTCAATAGGGTTTAGGTCTGGAGACATGCTTGGCCAGTCCACCACATTTACCCTCCTCTTCTTTAGCAAGGCTGTGGTCGTCTTGGAGGTGCGTTTGGGGTCGTTATGTTGGAATACTGCCCTGCAGCCCAGTCCACGAACGGAGAAGAGCATGCTCGACTTCAGTATGTCACAGTACATGTTGGCATTCATGGTTCCCTCAATGAACTGTAGCTCCCCAGTACCAGCTGGACTTATGCAGCTCCAGACCATGACACTCCCACCACCATGCTTGACTGTAGACAAGACACACTTGTCTTTGTACGCCTCACCTGGTTGCTGCCACACACGCTTGACACAATCTGAACCAAATAAGTTTATCTTGGTCTCATTAGACCACAGGACATGGTTCAAGTAATCCATGTCCTTAGTCTGCTTGTCTTCAGCAAACTGTTTGCGGGCTTTCTTTTGCATCATCTTTAGAAGAGTCTTCCTTCTGGGATGACAGTCATGCAAACCAATTTGATGCAGTGTGCAGCATATGGTCTGAGCACTGACAGGCTGACCCCCCCACCCTTTCAACCTGTGCAGAAATGCTGGCAGCACTCATAGGTCTATTACCCAAAGACAACCTCTGGATATGATGCTGAGCACGTGCACTCAACTTCTTTGGTCGACCATGGTGAGGCCTGTTCTGAGTGGAACCTGTCCTGTTAAACCACTTTATGGTCTTGGCCACAGTGCTGCAGCTCAGTTTCAGGGTCTTGGCAATCTTCTTATAGCCTAGGCCATCTTTATGTAGAGCAACAATTCTTTTTTTCAGATCCTTAGAGAGTTCTTTACCATGAGGTGCCATGTTGAACTTCCAGTGACCAGTATAAGAGAGAGAGCGATAACACCAAATTTAACACACCTGCTCCCCATTCACACCTGAGACCTTGTAACATTAACGAGTCACATGATACCGGGGAGGGAAAATGGCAAATTGGGCCCAATTTGGATATTTTCACTTAGGGGTGTACTCACTTTTGTTCTCAGCTGTTTAGATATTAATAGCTGTGTGTTGAGTTATTTTGAGGGGACAGTAAATTTACACTATTATACAAACTGTACACTCACTACTTTATATTGTAGCAAAGTGTCATTTCTTCAGTGTTGCCACATGAAAAGATATAATAAAATATTTACAAAAATGTGAGGGGTGTACTGACTTTTGTGAGATACTGTATGTACTACAAAATGATTGCATAGCTAGCATGAAAAAAAAAAAAAAAAAAGTGTTTATTTTGTATTTTACAATACAATACTAGTGATTTTTTTTTTTTTTTTTTTTTAGCGCCTAATTACTCAGAACTTCATGGCAAGTGGTTGACATTTTCTTTCCATGATGAGACTCTGGTGGGCCTGACAAACCATGCTGTTTGCCCCCAGGTCAGAAGGCTCCTATTCAAACTACCCTGGGAAGTGGTGAAGCCTTGTGCAATACTTCATTCAAATGGTGTAACAATAAGGCCCCTTTCACACTTGTGCAAATTGTTCTGCGACTTGGGACTGCAAAGTTGCATGACAAGTTGTACCCAATGATTTCCAATGAATACCCTTCATATCTGAGCAACTTCAAAGTAGTCCCTGCACTACTTTGGTCCGACTTTGATGCGATTTGAGGTCCATAGACCTCAAGATCACACAGGCATTGTTTAAAGTCACATCAAAATCGTGGCAAGAAAATTGCCTTAAAATTGCTGCAAAATCGTGCGGCTTTCATATCCCACAAGTGTGAAACGGGCCTAAGCCCCCATAGTCTGAAAACCCACACTTTGATAACTGCCACCTTTATACACAAAAGGTAGATCGCTAAAGGAAGAAGGAACACACTCTCTAAAGCTGCAATAAATAAGCAATTCGACTGGCAGGAATTCATTTTTCTACCAGCATTGTATTTCTAAGTCACAAAATAAACACCTTTTTCAGGTTAGCTATTCAATGATTCTGTAGTACATGTTGACTTTTCCAATAGATGACCAGCTTCACCTGTACTCACAGCTTGCTCACCCCCATCACACCATGGGGGTTGATTTAAAAAAAGTAAATAGGTTGTTTACTTTGCAAGAGAATGTTCCCCTAGATTAGTAAACGTGGTGAAAAACAAATGCCAAAAAACACCCGTAAAAGGAAAAAAAATAAAATAATGTATATGTATATGTCTATGTATATCTCTTGCACATGATTAAATGAAGTCAGCAGAGCTTCACCTCAACCACTAAGCAAATTGAAAAATCCCTTGCAAAGTAAAGAGCCTCTATCCCTCTTAGTAAATCAACCCCATATAGCTACACAAGCAGTGTATTGATGCATTTCTAACACATGGGGAACAACCTCCACTGAACTCTGATGAACAAACATGATTATTTACACACAATGCAGATCAGTGCTCCCACACACTTCCATGGAGTAAACTGCAGACGAGTGTGTGCTTTTATACAATATGAGTGCACTGGCCCACACTTTGATTACTGACTTTAAGACCAGACCTTTTCTGGCACTTTGTTTACTTGTAAAAATTTGTATTTTTTTTTTCTAGAAAATTACTTAGTACCGCAAAAAGAGGATTTTAAGACACAATTTTTTGGGAAATTTTTTTTTTTCCATTTTAAATGCACAAAAACACAATATAATGTCCAATTGTTTGGGAAAATATAAAAGACAATGTTACGTTGAGTAAACAGATACCAAACATATCACACTTTAAAATTGCACACGCCCGTGCAACGGCAACAAACGGTGTGAATTTTACTATCCATAAGAGATGCCCTTACAGGTTTACCACTGTAGATTTACACAGGAGGTATCCAGTGCTAGAATTACTGCCCATTAGAGCTGCACAATTAATCGTTAAAAGATCGTGATCTCGACTCAACCCTCCATATGATCTTAATCCAGCATTTTTCACGATTCATGTAACGAGTGTAGAGGAGTTCCCTGCTCACAGCTTTCAAAAAAAAAAAAAAAAAAGCAGCCGGCAATGTTCATCAACAAATGTATTTTTTTTTTTTTTTTATTATTATTATTATTATTAAATTGTTACTCTGTTTAACCCCTTATTAACCCGTAATTTAATCAGCCTTATAAACTCCTTATTCTCCTCCATTTATTTTGCTCATGCTGGTTTTTTTTTTTTAATTTACTTCTATTTTATAAACTAATAATTAACTTTTTTTTGTTGTTTGCTTTGTACATTAATATTTTTACATGTTTCACATTGAAAAAAGAGCAAAATTAAAAAAAAAAAATTTATTTCATTTGTAAAAAAAAACTTTTCAGTGTTTTGTACCATCGCTGACAGCTGAAGTGTAAACAAAAAAAGTTGCAGTAGGTATCAGTGATTGGTATCGGTGAGTACTAAGGACACTAATATAACTTAATATATGTTTTTTTATTTCTTTACACATTACAGTATTGTTCATTACATTTCTTTTGTTTGAAGCAAACAGTATTATATCTTATTATATTGCCTATTTGTTTGATAACCTAATGTTTAGGGGTTGTAAAGCTAGTTCTTCAGAATCATGAGAGAATTGTGATCTTTCTTCTAAGCAAAAAAATTCTGATTCTCACTTTATCCAGAATTGTGCAGCTCTACTGCCCATGATCTGATATTTGTGGTGATACCTTATGGGCAGTCACAGGTACTCTCTACGGAGACCCGGGGTCCATTAGACCCCAGATGTCTCATCTGTCCTTTGAAAGCATTTGATCATACCAAGATCGATGTGATCAAATGCTTTCTCTACTTAAAAGGACACTGTTTACATCCGGGGAAACCGTAAGTGGTGTAAGCTCACTGCTTTCGGTTTTCTAAATCACAGAGGTGAACCATTCTGGACTTTAATTGCCTCTATAATCAACTAGCAAAAGTGCCAGCTGGTCACTTGGGTCTCCCAATGGGACGGGAGAGCCCAAGAAAGCCATGGAAGGGGGCAGACATCCCTTCCTGCTGCTTGCAAATGCAATCCAGTGGCTAATTAGCCACTAGGATTGCTTTTACAAGAGAGCTGTCAGCTCTATAAAAAACAAAACACCATCGGAATGATGCCTGCTGCTGCAGGCATCATCCTGGTATAACCACTCAAAGTCCCGTGACATGTGGGTATATCGCTGGAGCTGAAGTGGTTACAGGGAAACGTGGTCCAGACAGCATATAGCACACCCCCAGCAGGTACAGCCTGCATCCCATTAAACACTAATTTTGACAACCTAATGCCCCAGGATGAGATCATCGGACGAATGATCGTCCGTTTTTTATTGCATGCTGATATCAGATTGAATCTGATGAGTTTACTAAAGTCACGAAAATTCTCGCATGACAGAAATAAAATTCAGAAGTGAGGTCATGTGCTGTAATGCATTTGTATTGCATTTTCGAAACGATAGCTGTACTGATTAAATGAAAATCGTACAATCTGGCATCGTATGAAAAAATTTTTCCTGCATGTCCGATAGAATAATATCGGATGAACTGTCCTGATCGGCTCTCGAAAGCTCTGTACTAACAATCCGATTATCATACGATCGCTTAGAAAGCGATATTTTCCATACGATTTTCTGATCGTGCGTACGGGGCTTAAGGG
This sequence comes from Aquarana catesbeiana, assembly GCF_042186555.1. NCBI lineage: Eukaryota > Metazoa > Chordata > Amphibia > Anura > Ranidae > Aquarana > Aquarana catesbeiana. The sequence goes on along the minus strand of NC_133327.1, from coordinate 305,964,462 downwards.
CTTATTCACACGGGCATACACATTCTTTCTGCATGAAAGAAAGGTTCTTATTGGCAGAGCTAGAAGATCCTGCGCAAAACATGCCCCTAAAGTACTCACGTTTATGCGCATGTAAAATCTGCAGCTGTGTCCTAATTTTTTTGTTCACATCTAAAACGCAGTGCACATTTTCATATATAGACCCAGCTGTGTGTATGGGCTCACTGATTACTATAGTGCTGCCTTTAGATGCAAACAAAGCTATCTGTACACAAACACGGCCTTTTTTCTGCCCATAAATGAGCTCTAAAGCAGAATACACAGCAGCATAACGTGCTCATCTGAAGCTGTATAGTAAGTTGTCAGTCTGTGCAGAAAAATGGCTAGTTGTGCCTTAACAGGCAAGCATATATTAGAATTGTAGAACAGTGGTTATCAACCTCAGTCCTCAAGTACCCCCAACAGGCCATGTTTTCAGGTTTCCTTCATCTTGCACAGGTGCTTTAAATCGGAGTCAATGGTATTTGGTATTTTGGACAGCTATTTGATCGAAGAGAAATTCCCAAAACATGGCCTGTTGGGGGTATGTGAGGACTGAGGTTGAGGACCACTGTTGTAGAATACACAAAGAACAGCTTTCATCTGTGCTGATACTGTGCTTGTGCCAATTTGCCACCACTGAGGATATCGAAGGGTGCCACTTTTAAATGGAAAATACAGAATTTTTGCTGCATGCATTTGCGTTCAGACATGGAATATACACCATCACAACTGACCTTTAGTCTGGGTAATTAGCAGGAAAATTATTATGCGATAATATCCTAGACACGTCTTTGTGTGCGTTTATGTGTTTTTGCAAGTTGCAAACTGAAAGTTAACATTTACTCATTCAGAAGGGTTATTAACCCATTCCTCCACACAGAGCCACTGGCAGATGTGTGTGCACCCACCTCCAAGCTGGGGCTCTGCATTTGGATCTGTGTACCCACCCCTCAAACTGTGCCATGTGAATGTGTCTGTGCAGCCACTTCTGTGGGCTGCCTGCACACTGGATGGGCTCAATCACCCCTCTGAAGGAGCCCTTACAAGTTATTTGGCATGGAGTTGTATTTTGTACAATGGTTAGTCTTATCTAGAACCAACAGAAGCAAGCCATTGTCTTAAAGTAACACTAAACCATATTTCTATCCTTTACAAATTATCTATACACATTCATTACTGTAACCTATTCTTCATTAAATTGCATCTTTCTTTGTTTTTCTGCCTCGTAACATTCTCTGTGAGCGCCCAAACCTCTCCTTTTCCTCCTAACTTATTTTTTTTTATTGTTATACACATTAGCTGCAGTCATGTGCACTGTTCTATGCATGCTACAAACCTTAGAGCCTTTTCTCCATCTCAAGAGCAAGCAAGAGAGGGTGGCCATGCTCTTACCTACAGCGGGACCAAGGAGAATGAAAGCAGCCACCCTCTAACAGGAAATCAAGTCACAGCAGGAAGAAAAAAATAAAAATAAAAAAGGAATTTATAGGAGGCTTTGAAATTATCAAAAGGGACTTTTTTGAGTTAAGAATGCATACCTGAATGGAATACATTTTTTCTTCATTTCCTTCCAAAGAATCAAATGTGTATAGAACATTTTGCTCATAGAACAAAGTTGGCACAGCTACATAACTATTTGCTTTGCATATTTGTGTTTTGCCTCCATTATTAGTAGCTTTTTCAACTCTAATGCCCCGTACACACGATCGGACTTTCCGACAACAAAACCGTGGAATTTTGTTTGAAGGGTGTTGGCTCCAACTTGTCTTTTCAAACAAACGGTCACACAAATGTTGGCCAACAATTACGAATGTGGGAACGTGGTGACGTGGTGACGTACAAGACGTACGACAAGCCGAGAAAAAGGACGTTCAATAGCCAATGCTTGATTCCGAGCACGTGTAAACATTTGTGCATTGGACTTGCAAACACACGATCGGAAATTCCAACAACAAATTTTGTTGGCGGAAAATCTGAGAACCTGCTAGCCAACATTTGCTGTCAGAAAGTCCGACAACAAATGTTCGATGGAGCGTACACACGGTCAGACTTTCAGCCAACAAGCTCACATCCAAAATTTATTGTCGGGAAATCCAATCATGTGTAGAGGCATAAGGCTCCATTCACACTAATGCATTTTTTGATGCATCAATGCATTTTTGTGCCTCTGCGTTTTTGGTCGGGGACTTTTTTCCCCGCAAAATGCAGCATTTTGTATGTAATAGGTCTTCAAGTACCGTGTTTTTACTGCGATTTGCGTTTTTTTTTTTTTTTTTTACAGTGTATATAGCTGGTTGCTAAGGAAGGGGCCGGGAAGCTGGCCCCCATGTCCTTAACAACCAATGAGTCATCAGCTGTCAGCGGGCTTCCCCGCTGACAGTTGAATTAAAAAAAAAAGGAAGAATTGGCGGCTAAAGCGTGGGGGTCCCCCCGGCCCAGGTCCATACCAGGCTCTTGGGTCTCGTATAAGTTGGAGGGGACCCCCCCCACACCAAAATTTTTTAAAAACATGGCATGGGGTCACCCCCAAAATCCATACCAGACCCTTACCTGAGCATGCAGCCTGGCAGGCCTGTGACCGCATGCCCTCAACATGGGGGGGGGGGCTTTGGGGTAGGGGGGGCTCTGCCCCCCCACCCCAGAGTACCTTGCCCTCATGTTAATGGGACAAGGGCCCCCAGATCCCACCCCCCCATGTGAATGGGTATGGGGTACACCCGCCCCCCATGCAGTCTGGTATGGTTCAAGAGGGGGGGTGGCGCTCGCTTGTACCCTCCCTTTCCTGACCTGCATGCTTGGATAAGGATCTGGTATGCATTTTGGGGTGACCCCACACCTTTTTTTTTTTTTTTTTGGTGTGTGTGGGGGGGGGGGGTTCCCTCCAAATCCATACTAGACCCAAGGGCCTGGTATGGACCCCCTGGGGGGGGTGGGGGGAACATCCCACGCTGTTTTTTCTTCACATTTTTTTTTTCACATTCAGCTGTCAGAGGGGAAGCCTGTTGACATGCTGATGACTCATCGGTTCTTAAGGACGCGGCGGCCCTCCTTAGCAACCAGCTATATTCAGTGTATAAAAATAACGCAATATGCAAATTGCTGTAAAAACGTGTGTCCAAAAACATGGCAAGCACTGCAAAAAGCAATGTAGAAATGCTCAAAAGCAACATGCATAGATGTGAATCGAGCCTAAGGCCCCTTTCAGATCGGCATCAGGTGTATATGGATGTCCAAATCCAATAAGGACTGCTTAAAAAAATAAAATACAATACAACAGCAGAGAACTCTGCCCTCTTCTGTTTAGGTGGAGTGGAACAAAGATAGCCAGGTGTAACAGGACACCAGAGTCTGTTTACTCCCGCCGACCATAGAGCAGAGCAGAGCAGGCTCTGTCTGTGTCTCCCCACTCTGCTCTGATCAGCAGGGGGATCAGCTCACAGATCCCCTGCTGATCACAATGGAACCCACCAAGTGTGAAAGGGGCAAGAGCCTCCCTTAGGCCTGGTTCACACCTATGCAGGTTGCGGTTGATGCATTTTCCAGGTGCATGTTTAATTCATTTTATGTTTTTGAGAGGTGTCTGTTGTCTTGCAGGACAAACCAGCAGAAACCCATTAAAAAAAACACAAGTACTGTATTTTGATGCATTTCTGCTATGTTTCAATTAAGGTCTATGGAACCAAAAATGCAACCTGCTCTGAAAAAAAAAGTCCCTGACCCTTTCCAAAAAGCGTACCAGTGGAAAACATACAGATGTCAACATGACCCATAGGAAACCATGTTAAAATGGACTGTAGTGCATTTATGCAAAATTGAAAACGCAGTGAAAAATGCATAGGTGTGAACCAGCCCTTAAGCCCTATTCAAAACAAACAGGCTGATTAGGTCCGCCTGTCAGTTTTTCAGGCGGACCCAATCGGACCATCCATTGCTCTCTATGGAGCGGCAGGCATTAACAGACACCCGCCAACAACCAATTCAATCCACTCAAGACAGACAGATAGGGATCTGTTCCCCCATCTGTCTGGCGGATCGGATCAGATGAAAGTTGGATGGAAACGGACGGGTGGTCCGTTTCCATCTGGCCGCCCATAGAGGAAAGTGGGTTGTGTCCGTGTCCACTCTGCATAAGCAGAGTGGACACAGACCAGTCATCCGCCTGCTCAGCGGACAGATTCTCCACTGAGCAGGTGGATCCGTTGCCGAAGTCCATCTGTTTGACAGGGGCCCAAAAGTAAAAAGTTTTGGCTAGAGTGCAGAGGGATTAGAAGACCTGAACTTTGTGCACCTGTTAGACCCCTTTCACGCTTGTGCGACTTGTCCTGCGACTTGGGACTGCAAAGACACATGACAAGTCGTACCCCTTGATTACCAATGAGTACCATTCATATCTGTGCGCATAGACGTCAAAGTAGTCCCTGTACTACTTTGGTCCGACTTTGATGCAAGCTGAGTCCATAGACCTCAAGTTTACACAGGCATTCCCTGAAATCACTGCAAAATTGCGTATTGTGAAAGAGGCCTTAGGGAGATTCATCCTCTTTTGTCCTTATTATCGTTAAAAGGTGAAGGTAAAAAAAATACCAACATTTTGTGTTTTCCCCAGAACAGGAGTAGAGGTGAAATCTTCCAATGCAGACATTAGTTCTGGTGACAATCAGGGATTCCCTCTCACTTCCTGTTTTGACTATGGGACAGGAAGTAAAGGGAAATCTCCTCAACGGGACACGGATGGCAAAAAAAAAAAAAAAAACCTGGTAGGAGTTTTAACACTCTCTTGCTTTATCCAAAATGCCTTTAGTTACTTTAAAATTGTTAGTTTATTGTAAGTTACATATTAAAAGAGAAGAAGAATTGGAATTTTTTTTAAATCATACTTACCTAGGTGGATGCAGCGCTGAGCTGTGAAGTGGGCAGAAGGGGCTAGCTCAGTCTCCCAGCAGATCACTGGGAGGCTGAGCCAGGTGCTAGTCCAGGCTCTTGGGTGGATCCTGACCATATGATTGTGATCTTTCCCCAGCCTGGACCAGCTCTATGACGTCAGCCGACGGCGGTCTTTAGCCTGCTGTCAGCTGAATACGGGTCATAGGAGTGCAGAACAAAGTGCACTGTGGTCCACAGGAGAAGTACAGCCAAACTATCTTTGTCTGTACTTCTCCTTTAACAGTAGAAACCCGATACATAGCTAATTAATCAACAAATTATAGTTCAGCACATGTTCATTATGTATATTCTACATACAGACATTGACACTGCAATAAAAAGGACTGGATTACAGTTTTGGGAACTAATGATTCTGTCTCTGGCTGTATGAAGGACTTATCAAGTGGTCATCATCACCAAGAGCAGTGTAAACCGCACACTTTGACAAAGCATTTGCAGAGCTTTCAGCAAGCTTTTAAAGTACCCTTCAGCTACAGTTTGTAAATGTTGAACCCAGATCCTAATGGGAGTGCTGATTTCCACTTTAAGCAAGCTGCTAGCAGGTGGCAGCAGGCTTTCCACAAGCTTCAAGAAGTGCAAAGCCTGCTAGCAGCTTGTTTAAAGTGGAAATTGGTACTCCCATTAGGATCTGTGTTCAAAAATTACAAACTGGAGCTGAAGGGTACTTTAAATGCTTCAATAAAGTTTACTGAAAGCTCTGCGAATGCTATGTCAAAGCTTGCCGTTTACATGGCTCTTATACAAACCTTGCGGTAGATTTAGCCATGCGTCTAAATCTCCGTTACTTCTGAAGCATGATCCACGCTTGTATTGCGCTCCAGAGCCTGCTGAAAGACAGTAAGGAAATTATGTAACCTTTTCACCGCCTGTTTTAACCTAATTTTTCCCAGCAAATGTGCCACAACCACATGCATCGCACGTGGTTGCGGGGAGTTTGAGGCGCTTCCCCATTGACCTGACTTCCCCATTAACTTGGTGGCAGCATGTAACCACCCCCGTTTGCTGCCAATTGCAGCTTAAGGGGGAGAGGGTTGGAGGGCGGCAAAAGTTTGTAGTTGAGCTTGATTGCACATGTTTGCCACCCTCCAACCACAAGTCTAAACGAGGCCTTATTGTGACAAAATTAACAAAAATTGTGTGTATGTGACATGACATAAGCAAAGGCCTTCAAAACATTTTTCTTGAGCTACCATGGTTTAGAAAGATTTGTATTATGAGGACCACAAATACAAAGGTCCAATAAAATTCTGAGATGGGAGCACAGCTTTCCTACAACATTGGGACAGTACCATAAACAAAAGGGAGGAAGGACCCACCAAAAAGGCCACATATGTGGAACACTACGGTTGAAATTAAATTGGAAAAAAAGAGCACCATACATAATACAAAAAAGAAAGCTTTGAAGAAGTTAGCGGTGATTGGCTGACAAAACGTGTCAGAGTGACGTCAGCACACACACGACATCTCTCGGGACCGCAGCTCGCAGGCAACAGCAGTTGGTGAGGTGATGAGGAAGTGACTACCATATCCGGACTGTATGTGGTCATGCGATGGCTAACAGCGCGGTGATGTGAGGGAGGTGGAGTGACCCACAGTACAGAACAGAGAGTGGAGTGGGGGTCGGCAATTCAGCGGTAGTGGTTAGATCTCCCAGACATACTGCCTTATATGTACAGCACTCCAGCAGGAGCCGGTAACACTGCACTTGTGGTACCAACTACTCTCTCACCTTCCCTCCTAGCCTACCAATAACATATACAACCTTGCAACCTGGCGCGGGCGATTCCCCCTGACTGGCACAAGACACCTTTTGGCCAATGTCAGATATATACCTCACCAACAAGTGCTATAGCCCTTGCCTCGTGATAGGCACACTATCGATGAACTGTCAGTGACTGCACTACCATGTAGGGCTGCTTTATGAGTTAACATCTGCAAGCCAGCACCTGACATCTTGTTTAATTACCTACCTTACCGTTGCTGGATCCAGTATGACTGTGCTTTAATTTGGCTATTAACAGTTAAGGAGTTACACCTTGCAATAAGCTATATAGACATACGTTTCTAGAAATTCCACTGAAGTGTGAGAGGTTGAGTGTATGGGTGCATGCGCAGCTTCAAGTCCCTTTTAGTTTTTGAGAGGGTCAATTCACTGAAGCTGTGTTTTTTGTATTATGTATGGTGCTCTTTTTTTCCAATAAAGCCAATTTTATTTCAACTGTAGTGTTTCACATGTGACCTTCTTGGTGGGTCCTTCCTCCCTTTTGTATATGTGTAACATGGTCACGTGGACGGCACCATGTATGTAAATTGGTTATACCTGGTGAAGAGTTTATATAGCTCTTACAGCTACAGTTAATGTTAACCGCTCTCAATTATATGGGGTGGATCCGGGCAGTGGGTATGCCTTCTATCCTTTTATTTTTCTGAGTGGTACCGTATGCCATATTGTGAACTGACACAATGAGGTTTCCATGTAGTTAAGATACATAGAAACCAGGAGCTGATCAGTTTACACAACTGCCTGTGTTGACAGGCTGACACAAAATAATATGATTGCCACATTCATCACAACAGTGTAAAAATACAGCTACCCATTTGAAGATAAACATTTCCTGTAGCTGGATCCATAAAAATAATGCTTTTAGAGCCAATGCACTTTCCACACAACCCCTGCACTTTATACTACTTAAGGGGTAACTCCACTTTCGTGGGAAAAATGCAGCAAAAAAAAATAAATAAATGTTTCCAGATATAATTCTGACACAAATCATATCGCAATTTAAATGTTATTAAAATCTACCTTTCCTTCTCAATCTGCAGTGCTGTAATTTTCTGTAAAATTCAATGCAATATGCCAACCTGGAGGCATTCTGTACACATTTTGTATATGGAAAGCCTCCAGAAATGTTATTTCCTGCTTGTGATTGGCTCACTGATTTTTCCCAGAAGTCTGCATTAAAATACAAGTCAGACTTAATCTGCAAGAAAAATTTTAGTTTTGGTGAGATGCTCCTAAAGGGCTAATCACTTCTAAAAAGATGCAGAGCCTGCAGCTTTCGAAAAGCTTCAGTATCCAAAAGACAAAATAACCAACAGCTTTTTCCACACAGCAGAAACAGGTAGGTATCTGCAACAACGATTGTCAAAATCCTTGCGATGCATTGCATTGCATTGATCTCTATACACCTGAGCATAAGTCTCTCTCTCCATACCCTTGAGCCATTCTCCATAAGCTGAACCATAAGTTCCTTCTCCAACACCTAATTCATAGGTCCCACCATACACCTGAGCCATAGCTTTTTTCCATAAGCTGAACCATGAGTTCCTTCTCCAACACCTAATTCATAGGTCCCACCATACACCTGAGCCATAGCTTTGGCAAAACATACACTGAAGCGGCCAGGCAGCAAAGTGTAGTAAAAGAGGTGGGACTTTAATTGAAGCTCGTGGTGACAAAATGAACTGAGTGGTGGACGATAAAAAGTTGTTTAATATTGCATAAAAACATATTTAACCAACATAAAATTGCACATACATGAGGCTGCACCCATGACTAGGCGCCAGACTCTATAGTAGCAACATCTGATAACAACATATTTACAATCCTGTACCATAATGGTAGAATTTTAGGGAGTCCACCAGTGTTCATAGAATGTAAAGACATTTCAAACGGTAGCAACTGCACAGTCAAAAGTTCTTAGGTCCTTCATCGGTAGAAATGTAAAAACTTGCATAACATAGTGGGTGTATACATGGTACTACATGGTACTACATTTTGCTGCCTGGCCGCTTCAGTGTATGTTTTGCCTTAGTTGACAGGGATGGAGGCACATGGTCCTACCCAGCCATATTAGCCTCATATAAAGTCCCAATTTCCCAATCCCCCCCTTTTTCATTTATGCAATAGGGATGGAAGCTCTTGGTGACATCTACCCATACATTGGTATAACCTGTTTTCTGCAACCAGCCTTACTGGCTCATTAGTTTTCTTTCCTTGACTACCTTGTTAATTATCTTACCCTTTGCTTATAGTTTGGAGTTTGTGATGATATGTTTTATATTTTATCTTGACTTGCTGTATTCTGCACCGGCCACTAGATGGCCCTGGCCCTACACCTGCCCGCGTTGTCTCAGTGCGGGAGCCGCGATGCGCACTGGGGCCCCTCCTTCCCCCGCCTGACGTTCGGGGGGTGGCCACGCTACCACTGCGCATCGACGTCACACACGCACGCCAGATGTGCGGCGTCTATTGACGCGGCCCTTCCGGCGTCTGCTTTCCATCTGCACGAGCGGTGGGAGGGTTCAATCCGACACCGGCCGCATGGCAACCCTTTGCCTGTGCGTCTGGATGCCCCTCCCCCTACGCTCACGTGTTGTGACGTTGGGGGCGGGTCCGTGGCGGCGGTATATGCGGGCGACGGCCCTGGCGTGTTCCAGTGCTCCCTGAGCTCCCTGCCAGACAGGCTCCACACTTTGATTGGATGGTTCGTTCCTTCCCTTCCATCAGGTACACTTCCCAGCTTCTCCCCCCCTCTCTCTCTCCCTCACACTGGGCGTTTTGGTGTTGACCTTCCACCATGGTCTCTCACCTTCACCCCTGGTTGACCACCAATCATTTTTTCTGCCCCCCCCTCCCCCTCCCATTCTTCTCACTTTTACATCCACATGTGTTTGTTTTACTCACATTGTCCCACACTTTTAGGTTTTTCATTTTTTTCACACCAGGTGAGCCTGGGAGTGTTGGTCTGCTGTGTTCATTGTCTGGGTTGCCTGCCGCCATTGGACTCGCCCTCTCGGTTCCCGTTACTGACTATGGGCTGGCCCGCTGACCTGGACGCCATTTGTCCTGGTGCACACACCCAGTAAGTTTACATGCCCTACCCGGGTTTTGGGTGGAAGGTTACCCATACTCCCCCAACTGCGTTATTGAGTTTCTACGTATTTTCTATTACAGACAATTCGCATATCTGCTCCTGAAGAGCGGCTTTAAGCCGCGAAACGCGTCGAGCTAATTGATGTTGTGAACCATGTATACACCCACTATGTTATGCAAGTTTTTACATTTCTACCGATGAAGGATCTAAGAACTTTTGACTGTGCAGTTGCTACCATTTGAAATGTCTTTACATTCTATGAACACTGGTGGACTCCCTAAAATTCTACCATTATGGTACAGGATTGTAAATATGTTGTTATCAGATGTTGCTACTATAGAGTCTGGCGCCTAGTCATGGGTGCAGCCTCATGTATGTGCAATTTTATGTTGGTTAAATATGTTTTTTATGCAATATTAAACAACTTTTTATCGTCCACCACTCAGTTCATTTTGTCACCGCGAGCTTCAATTAAAGTCCCACCTCTTTTACTACACTTTGCTGCCTGGCCGCTTCAGTGTATGTTTTGCCTTAGTTGACAGGGATGGAGGCACATGGTCCTACCCAGCCATATTAGCCTCATATAAAGTCCTAATTTCCCAATCCCCCCCTTTTTCATGAGCCATAGCTTTCTCCATAAGCTGAACCATAAGTTCCTTCTCCAACACCTAATTCATAGGTCCCACCATACACCTGAGCCATAGCTTTCTCCATAAGCTGGACCATAAGTTCCTTCTCCAACACCTAATTCATAGGTCCCACCATACACCTGAGCCATAGCTTTCTCCATAACTGACCATAAGTTCCTTCTCCAACACCTGAGCAGTAAGTTCCTTCTCCAACATCTGAGCGATCTCTTTCTCCATAACGTGAGCCAAAGGTCCCACCATACACCTGTCCCATAGCTTTCTCCATAACCTGAACTTAAAAAGTTCCTCCTCCAACAAATGAGCCATATGTCCCACCATTCACCTGAGCCACAAGTTCCTTCTCCATACACCTGAACCACAAAGTTCCTTCTCCAACATCTGAACGATCTCTTTCTCCATAATGAGAGCCAAAGGTCCCACCATACACCTGTCCCATAGCTTTCTCCATAACCTGAACTAAAAAAGTTCCTTCTCCAACAAATGAGCCATAGGTCCCACCATTCACCTAAGCTAAAGCTTTCCCCATACACCCGAGCCACAAGTTCCTTCTTCATACACCCGAGCCACAAGTTTCTTCCCCCATACACCCGAGCCACAAGTTTCTTCCCCCATACACCCGAGCCACAAGTTTCTTCCCCCATACACCCGAGCCACAAGTTTCTTCCCCCATACACCCGAGCCACAAGTTTCTTCCCCATACACCCGAGCCACAAGTTTCTTCCCCATACACAGGGTGGATTTTATTTAAATCACAATTTAATTCACTAGTAAAAAGGCTTGATTTAAATCATCATTTTTAAATCACAACTGTCATCTCTGTCCTGGCTCCTCCTCTGACCCGCTGTTGAATCACCAACATTCTCATTCACTTTAATGGGACGGCTGGTGATGCAGCAGTGACACAACAAGGTGAGGGACGTAGCGGCAGCAGGTGAGTGGATGCCCGCTAACAGGCGCTGCCATGATGGATCTGAAATGACAGGTGCTCTTTAAATGTAAGGACTTATACTTGCTGGTAGTTAGAATCTTTAATATTTGCAAACAAAATTAAGGTTTTCTATTTAGAATAATAAGCTGCCAGGTTAGTAAAACAGCGATATCAGAACAGATTCAATCACGCAGTTTGTAGTGTACATAGATTTGCAAAACAATGAGATAAAGGAATATTCCTGAACTTTGTTTTATCTTATGGTTACTGTGAAATTCGTCTGAATGCATCAATGCAGTGCATGTTATCTCAGCTTGCAGAGCTTGGATTCATTGAATAAGTTTACCAAAAATGTAAACATTGCAGAATATACAGCCTCATGTTACATAACTAAGCTTCATTTTATGCTGAATACATTAAATTATTATTGTATCTTAAATAGAAAACTATCTTTAAAATAGATCTTTACTCCAAAAGCATTTTATTAAAATAAATTTGATTTAAAAAAAAAAAATTGATTTAAATAAAAAAAAAAGATTTATTTTTTTTAAATCATTGATTTTTATCCACCCTGCCCATGCACCTGAGCCACGAGTTCCTTCTCCATACACCTGAGCTATATTTTTCTCCATAACCTGAACCAGAGATCCCACCACAGACCAGAGCTAGAAGTTCCGTCTTCGACATCTGAGCCACAGGTCCCCTCTCTACACACCTGAACCATAAAATTTACCTCTCTCCATACAACTGAGCCATAGGTTCCCTCTCTCCATACACCAGAGCCATAGGGGTCCCCCACTATACACCAGAGCCATAGCGCTCTCCATATACCCAAGTCATGGGTCTCTCTTCATAACCCTGAACCATGAGTCCCTATACACCTGAGTCTTAACTGTCCCCTCTCTATACATCTGAGTCATAGGTCTCATCAGACATGCAAGCCAAAAGTCTCCCCATACACCTGAGCTGCAGGTCTCTTTCCATATACCTGAGCCATAGTCCTTATATACCTGAGCTGAAGGTCTCTCTCTCTCTCTCTATACCCCCGAGCGGTAAGGCTGGCCATACACTATACAATTTTCTGATTCAATTTCCTTTAGATTTACCTTCAACTATGTAGTGCAAGGGCCTGTCTGATTGCATACAAATTGAAAGGGTTTAGGTTTGACCTCATATTATATGGTTTTGGTAAATCTAAAGGAAAGTTGAACAGGAAAATTGTATAGTGTATGGCCAGCTTTAGTCCCCCTCTCCCTACACCTGAGCGGTAAGTCCCCCTCTCCCTACACCTGAGCGGTAAGTCCCCCTCTCCCTACACCTGAGCGGTAAGTCCCCCTCTCCATACACCTGAGCGGTAAGTCCCCCTCTCCATACACCTGAGCGGTAAGTCCCCCTCTCCCTACACCTGAGCGGTAAGTTCCCCTCTCCCTACACCTGAGCGGTAAGTCCCCCTCTCCATACACCTGAGCGGTAAGTCCCCCTCTCCATACACCTGAGCGGTAAGTCCCCCTCTCCCTACACCTGAGCGGTAAGTCCCCCTCTCCCTACACCTGAGCGGTAAGTCCCCCTTTCCCTACACCTGAGTCATAGGTCTCTTCAGACATGTAAGCCAGAAGTCTCCCCATACAGCTGAGCTATAGGTATCTGTCTCCATACACCTAAGCCATAGGTGTCATGGGTGTCTCTCTCCCTACACCTGCACGGTAAGTCCCTTCTCCATACCCCCACACCCCGCTGTCACACCCTGCACACACATACACACCATATAAATGCCCGTCCTCCCAGCTGTATGTACCGCCCCCCTCACATTCTCCCACTCGGGCGGCTCTTACCGGCGACCGGGCAGAGGAAGCAGACAAGGTGCGGAGAGGCGGCCAAAGCCCCGGCCTTTAGTAAGACAGCCATCCGACCAGCCTCGGACACACAGCGAGGAGGAGAGCCGCCTAGAGCCCCGCCCCCCAAATGACAGCCTGGGAAGGAGGGGACTCCCAGCCAAGGAGACACACCGCCGTACTAGGGAAGGAGGGTGTCACATGGTGGTGTGTGGGTGTCACCTTACTACTGTCTGTAGAGCAGTGGGGATGTCATCTCTACACACACACTTCACTAATACACCATGATCCTGTCCTCCATAGACATATACTATGTCTTCTCCATACAAGAGCTGTGTCTATGGGGGATGAGATATATCACCACACACAGTCCAATATCTTCCATACAAGAGCTGTGTCTATGGGGGATGAGATATATCACCACACACAATCCAATATCTTCCATACAAGAGCTGTGTCTATGGGGGATGAGATATATCACCACACACAGTCCAATATCTTCCATACAAGAGCTGTGTCTATGGGGGATGAGATATATCACCACACACAGTCCAATATCTTCCATACAAGAGCTGTGTCTATGGGGGATGAGATATATCACCACACACAGTCCAATATCTTCCATACAGGAGCTGTGTCTATGGGGGATGAGATATATCACCACACACAGTCCAATATCTTCCATACAAGAGCTGTGTCTATGGGGGATGAGATATATCACCACACACAGTCCAATATCTTCCATACAGGAGCTGTGTCTACGGGGAATACGATATATCATATACCGTGCCTTGAAAAAGTATTCATACCCCTTGACATTTTACACATTTTGTCATGTTACAACCAAAAACATAAATGTATTTTATTGGGATTTTATGTGATAGACCAACACAAAGTGGCACATAATTGTGAAGTGGAAGGAAAATTATATAATAAATATCACAAATGTGTGAAAAGTGTGGGTTATGTTTGTATTCAGCCCCCCTGAGTCAACAATACTTTGTAGAACCACCTTTCACTGCAATTACAAGTCTTTTTGGGAATGTTTCTACCAGCTTTGCACATCTAGAGAGTTACATTTTTGCCCATTCTTCTTTGCGCACTAACTCAAGCTCTGTCAAATTGGATGGAGAGAGCGTCTGTGAACAGTAATTTTCAAGTCTTGCCACAGATTCTCAATTGGATTTAGGTCTGCACTTTGACTAGGCCGTTCTAACACATGACTATGCTTTGATCTAAACCATTCCATTGTAGCTCTGGCTGTATGTCCTGCTGCAAGGTGAACCTCTACCCCCGTCTCAAGTCTTTTGCAGGCTTTAACAGGTTTTCTTCTAAGATTGTCCTGTATTTGGCTCCATCCATCTTCCAATCAACTCTGACCAGCTTCCCTGTCCCTGCTGAAGAAAAGCATCCCCACAACATGATGCTGCCACCACCATGTTTCACAGATGGGTTGTTGTGTTCAGGGTGATGTGCAGTGTTAGTTTTCAGCCACACATAGCGTTTTGTATTTAGGCCAAAAAGTAAAATTTTGGTCCCATCTGACCAGAGCACCTTCTTCCACATGTTTGTTGTGTCCCCCACATGGCTTCCCACAAACTGGACTTCTTATGGCTTTCTTTCAACAATAGATTTCTTCTTGCCACTCTTCCATAAAGGCCAGATTTGTGGAGTGCATGACTAAGGTTGGGTTCACACTATTGCGAATTGGATGCGGGATCCCCATGGGCCTCTTGGCTGTTTCTCTGATTAATGCTCTCCTTGCCCAGCCTGTCAGTTTAGGTGGATGACCATGTCTTGGTAGGTTTGCAGTTGTGTCATACACTTTCCATTTTTGGATGATGGATTGAACAGTGCTCCGTGAGATGTTCAAAGCTTGGGATTTTTTTTTTATAACTCTTTAGCCTCATACACACAATCGGATTGTTGGCCAAGAAAACCGCGGAATTTTGTCCGAAGGGCGTGGGCCCAAACTTGTCTTGCATGCACACGGCCACACAATTGTTGGCCAACAAACACGAAGGTAGTGACGTACTACGTTGTTTTTCAGCTCTTTAGCGCCACCCTTTGGGCTCCTTCTGCTAATTTTGTGTTAGCAGCATTTTGGTGAGTGTTGATTCGCACTTTTCATTTAGCAGTTTTAATTTTCGCACTTTTCATTTTGCACTTTTCAGTTCATTTCTGAACAGTCGTTCGTCAACCAGCCATGTTGCGGAATCGGAGGAGATAACGTGTTATTTATTATTGGCCTTGGAGTTATTGCTTTGACTTTATCGTTTTGGTTGAATAATGATTTGATTTGGTATAGTTTCTATATTTTTGGATGCACAGAATGCACTTTTTGGTTAAGTTCTATTGGCAGATAGCATGTCTAATTTTATTTGTTTTCTTTTTTTACTGTAAGCCATCTTAGTTACTCTTGGTGGGCGCTGGAATGGGTCCTGCTGTGAAATATTATATCAAGTATTGTAATTACATGCTTCTGTCAAACAGGGGTAGAAAAATTGGTCCTTAGGCGGTGGTGGCACAACACTGTAAAGCCTCACAGATACTCTTGTTCAGCGCAGGAACGGGCCCTGCTGTGAAATATTAGTGCAAAAATTGAAATTACATGCCCCTGTTAAGCAGGGGCAGAAAAAATGGGCCTTAGGCAGTGGTGGTGGTGGTGGTGGTGGCACAACACTGTAAAGCCTCATAGATACTCTTGTTGAGCGCAGAAACAAGCCCTGCTGTTAAATATTTGATCAAAAATTGTAATTACACGACCCTGTTAAACAGGGGCAGAAAAATTTGGCCTTAGGCAGTGGTGGTGCTGCCACAACACTGCAACCCCTCACAGATACTATTGTTGAGTGCAGGAACGAGCCCTGCTGTTAAATATTTGATCAAAAATTGTAATTACACACTCCTGTTAAACAGGGGCAGAAAAATTGGGCCTTAGTCAGTGTTGGTGGTGCCCTGAACCAAAAATATCCTTAGAAGCTATCATCATGAAGATTGAGGAGGAATAGGATAGTCACTCAATATAATAGGATAGTCACTCAGCATATGCAAACTTCAAGGGATCCCACATCCATAGAAAAATCAATCGGTTACATCAGCATCAGGTGCTTGGTAGTTGGTGATCCAAGACTGATTCATTTTTATGAATGTGAGCCGATCAACAGAGTCTGTGGACAGGCGCACTCTGTGATCGCTTACAAAGCCTCCAGCAGCACTGAATGTGCGTTCAGAAGGAACGCTGGAGGCAGGACAGGCCAGTAGCTCAATTGCATATTGAGCAAGCTCTGGCCAGTGGTCCATCCTCAAGACCCAGTAACCCAGTGGATGTTCTGTTGGAAAGGCCTTCAAGTCTGATCTTGCTCCTAGTTATTCCTGCACCATGTAATTCAGACGCTGGCGATGGTTGCTGGAACCGATCAGACCTTGGCGCTGAGGACTAAAGAATTGTCTGAAGGCATCGGTCAGCCGGCCACCTTCTCCACCGCTCTTTCTGTGACTGAACGAAGCCTCAGCAACACGTTGTCCAGCACCAGGAAATTGTAACCTCCCAGGCTGTGGAAAAGCATTGCACAAACCTTTCTGCAAGGCCTCCCGAAGATGTTTCATCCTCTGCTCCCTCTGCGAAGGGTGGATAAGTTCTGCAACCTTACCCTTGTAACGTGGATCATGAAGGGTTGCCAGCCAGTAATGATCCCTTTCCTTGATACCACAAATTCTAGGGTCCTTTCGCAGGCTTTGCAGGATCAGGGAGGCCATGCAGCGTAAGTTTGCAGAGGCTTCCAATCCTGAGTCCTCTGGCTCACTAAGGATCACATGATCCTCAATCACCTCCTCCCAGCCATGTAGAACTCTATGGGTTTCTGGGGACTGAAAAGGATCCCTTGAAGACTGCTGCTGATGCTGAGTGTTATCCACCTCCATGCTGATACAATCCTCCTCCTCCTCTTCTTCTTCCTGTGTGATCGGCGGGCCCGCAGGAATACTGTCTGGATAAAGGGGGCCTTAGGAGGTAAGGAAGTCCTCCTCTTCCTCCGGCTGTTCTGCCTCAAGTGCCCTGTCCATTATTCCACGAAGCGTATGCTCCAACAGGAAGACAAGAGGGACAGTATCACTGATGCATGCACTGTTACTGCTCACCATCCTCGTGGCCTCCTCAAATGGTGACAGGACAGTGCATGCATCCTTGATCAGTAGCCACTGGCATGGTGAAAAGAAGCCAAGCTCCCCTGACCCTGTCCTGGTGCCATACTCACACAGGTACTCATTGATGGCTCTCTGCTGTGTGTGCAGCCTCTGCAGCATTGCCAACATTTAGTTCCACCTGATGGGCATGTCACAAATAAGGCTGTTCTTGGACAGGTTGCATTCTCTTTAAATGTCAGCCAGCCGAGCACTGGCATTTTATGACCTGCGGAAATTACCACAGACTTTCCTGGTCTGCCTCAGGAGATCCTTTAAGCCCGGGTACCTGCTCAAGAACCACTGCACCACCAAATTCAGGACGTGAGCCAAACAGGGAACATGGGTCAAGTGTCCCTGTCGGAAGGCGGAGAGGAAGTTGGTGCCATTGTCGCATACAACCATTCCGTGGCATCAACCACCTCTGAGCCTGCCCCTGCAGAGCTGCCAGAATCTCTGCCCCAGTGTGGCTCCTGTCTCCTAAGCAGACCAACTCAAGCACCGCATGGCATCCTTTTGCCTGAGTGCTTGCATAGCCCCTTGAACGCCTTCGGAGCACCGCTGGTTCAGAGGACAATTCTGCAGAGGAAGAGGCCATAGAGGAAGAAGAAGAGGAGGGGGTGGAGGAAAGAGCTGTGACAGAATCACCACTACTAGCATTTTGGAGGCGTGGTGGTGGAACAAGCTCCAAAAATACTGAACCCTGTCCTGCATCCTTCCCAGTTGCCAGCAGAGTTACCCAGTGCGCCATGAAAGAAAGGTAACGTGCCTGCTGGACCATGAGTCAGTGGTAATATGCACCTTACTGCTGACCGCCCAGTCCAACGAGGCCAAGAGATTGCCTTCCACATGCTGGTAGAGAGCCGGAATGGCCTTCTGTGAAAAGAAATGGCATTTGGGAACCTGCCACTGAGGTACCGCGCATTCCACAAATTCACGTAAGGGGGCAGAGTCTACCAGCTGAAAAGGCAGCAGTTGCAGTGCTAGCAATTTGGCCAAGCTAGAATTCAGACGCTGAGCATGTGGATGGCTGGGACCGAATTTCTTTTGACGGTTTAGCAACTGGGGTAGGGAAATTTGCCTGCTAAAATCGAATGTTGGTGTACCGCTAGCAGATTTGCCGCAAGTACTTGGGATACCTATTTCTATACCTTCATTCCTCTCTGTGCAGGTTTCTGAGAGGACTGGAGGTATAGTGGGGTTGGAGATCCCAGCTGATGAGGAGCAAGGAGAGGTCCGCCTTGTTCTTTGATGTGGTTCTTTTAAGTGCTGTTGCCAACGGACTGCATGGGAGGTCGTCATATGTCTGGTCAAGCATGTGGTGCCCAAGCGGCTGCTGTTTTGACCACGCTTAATACGCTTCAGACATATGTTGCAAACAGCAACGGTGCGATCTGCTGCACACGTGTCAAAAAAGGCCCACACCAAAGAACTTTTCAAAATATGCGGGGAGTCAGCAGCGTCCTGCACCTGCTTAGCTCTGCAGTGTGATACAATAGGGTGGTTGCCCTTAAGCTGCCCCCTGGAGGGCATTCTTCCTCGTTGGAGGTGTGCCTCCTCCTCCTCTCTTCTATCAGGCACCCAAAGTAGAGTCAGTGACCTCATCATCCCCTCCCTCCCCGTCACTGAAGCAAACTTGGGGGAACATGACTGCCAGTTTCTTCACCTTCTTGGGCACCCCCTCTCTCTAGGCTCACGTTATTCTCTTCCTCTACCTGGGTACCATCATCGGAGACTTCAAATCGCTGCGCATCCTCCTGCAGCATGTACCACTGTGGTCGAATAGTTCGGGGGACTCCTCCGTGCATGATGGCGGGGCTAAGGAAGGAGTGACTGTTGACATGGAGCCGATGGAATAGGCCGCTTTGGCAGCTGCACTGGCAGGCAAACTACTCTGAGCCTGGGTGACAGAGGATGAGGAGGATGAGGACGGCTTTGTTATCCATTCCACCAACTGTTCTGCATGTTGTGGCTGAATAACATGGCCAGCTGCAGAAAAAAGGACAAGCGTGCCCCACGGCCACATGCTGAGGATGCACCGTGTCCACGACCAGCACTGTGGACTGTAGACACAGAGCCTGCTTGCCCTCTTTTAGTGGCCTATGAGCATCTGCCTCTCCTTGGTGGCCTTCCGGACATGCTGTAAATTTTGTTTAGCAAAACCACACTACACTGTATTGTGTACTGTGTACACCACCAGAAAAGTAGTAGCAACTGCACTAGGGGTGCACGGTACTGTGTACACCAACAGAAGTGTAATAACAACTATGGGTGCACTGTATGTATTGTGTACTGTGTACACCACCAGAAATGTAGTAGCAACTTCACTATGGGTGCACGGTACTGTGTACAACAACAGAAGTGTAATAACAACTATGGGTGCATTGCATGTTTTGTGTACACCACCAGAAAAGTAGTAGCAACTGCACTAGGGGTGAACGATATTGTGTACACCACCAGAAGTCTAATAGCAACTATGGGTGCACTGTATGTATTGTGTACTGTGTACACCACCAGAAAAGTAGTAGCAACTGCACTATGGGTGCACGGTACTGTGTACACCAACAGAAGTGTAATAACAACTATGGGTGCACTGTATGTATTGTGTACACCACCAGAAAAGTAGTAGCAACTGCACTAGGGGTGGATGGTATTGTGTACACCACCAGAAGTCTAATAGCAACTATGGGTGTATTGTATGTATTGTGTACTGTGTACACCACCAGAAAAGTAGTAGCAACTGCACTAGGGGTGCACGGTACTGTGTACACCAACAGAAGTGTAATAACAACTATGGGTGCACTGTATGTATTGTGTACACCACCAGAAACGTAGTAGCAACTGCACTAGGGGTGAACGGTATTGTTTACACCACTAGAAGTCTAATAGCAACTATGGGTGCACTGTATGTATTGTGTACTGTGTACACCACCAGAAAAGTAGTAGCAACTGCACTAGGGGTGAACGGTATTGTGTACACCACCAGAAGTCTAATAGCAACTATGAGTGCACTATATGTATTGTGTACTGTGTACACCACCAGAAAAGTAGTAGCAACTGTACTATGGGTGCATGGTACTGTGTACACCAACAGAAGTGTAATAACAACTATGAGTGTACTGTATGTATTGTGTACTGTGTACATGACCAGAAAAGTAATAGCAACTGCACTATGGGTGCACGGTACTGTGTACACCAACAGAAGTGTAATAATAACTATGGGTTGGCTGTATGTATTGTGTACACCACCAGAAAAGTAGTAGGAACTGCACTAGGGGAGAACGGTATTGTGTACACCACCAGAAGTATAATAGCAACTATGGGTGCACTGTATGTATTGTGTATTGTGTACACCACCAGAAAAGTAGTAGCAATTGCACTAGGGGTGCACGGCACTGTGTACACCAACAGAAGTGTAATAGCAACTATGGGTGCACTGTATGTATTGTGTACACCACCAGAAAAGTAGTAGCAACTGCACTAGGGGTGAACGGTATTGTGTACACCACCAGAAGTCTAATAGCAACTATGGGTGCACCTTTTGTATTGTGTACTGTGTACACCACCATAAAAGCAGTAGCAACTGCACTAGGGGTGCACGCAGTGACGGAACTACCGCCATATCGACCCATGCGGGCGCTATGGGGCCCGCAGCCGAGTTGGGGCCCTGTGAGTGGCGTTGCTAGGTGGATGCAGGCCGTACCGGGTGACACCCTTGGGTAGCGGCAGCCGCATCACTAACACCACTCGCTGTGCCTCGCGCCGGACACAGCGGCATGAACCGAAGCTGCCTCCCCTCCTCTCTGTTTACATCCACAGAGGAGGAGGAGCCTGCGCTCAAGCCTCGAGGGACACACACCGCTGTGTGTATCTGGAGACTGTCAGCGCTGTTCTGAGGTATGTAAGAAGGGGGGGATGGGCATCTATACTGCTGGGGGGATCTGCACTAGTGAGGGGGGTCTGCACTGAGGGGGGGCTGCACTACTGAGGGGGGGTCTGAGGTCAGTGGTAGGTAGCACAGAGTGCAGAGGTCAGTGGTGGGTAGCACAGAGTGCAGAGGTCAGCGGTAAGTAGCACAGAGTGCAGAGGACTGTGGTGGGTAACACAGAGTGCACAGTTCAGTGGTGGGTAGCACAGAGTGCAGAAATCAGTGGTAGATAGCACAGAGTGCAGAGGTCAGCAGTGAATAGCACAGAGTGCAGTGTCAGTGGTAGGTAGCACACAGTGCAGAGGTCAGTGGTGGGTAACACAGAGTGCAGAGATCAGTGGTGGGTAACATGGAGTGAAGGGGTCAGTGGTGGGTAACAGAGTGCAAAGGTCAGTGGTGGGAAACACAGAGTGAAGGGGTCAGGTGTATGTAATGTACAGAGTATATAGGTCAGGTGTGTAGTGTTACTGATTGTAGGGGTCCAAAGTATGTACCGAGTATGAGTCATACCTTTTCATGGCCCTAGTAGCTGAGACATAGCAGCAAGATCCATATATCAAGATAGAGGAGGTTATCTAGACACAGGGGCCCCTGGTGTCAGCCAGAGCAGAGAAGCTCTGGAAGGCATACCAATACATACACACAGCTGGAGCAGAGAAGCTCTGGAAGGCATACTAACACATACACACAGTCACATACACATAGGTCCTCTCCTTTTCAAATCAGTGGCTGGTGGGTGGGGACAGTTTTCTCATTTTCCTCTAGAGTTTCCATATAGATCCCTGGGGCACCAAGAGATATGCTGGGGCTGGGGACACATATTATGCTGAGGCCAAAGGCAGCCTCAAATGGTAGCCCTGCCTTCACTTGCAGCACCTCTTTTCTGAACTCCCCACTGTTTAGTTGCCAGAAGTGAAGAAAATTCCATGTACTTCTGGGAATAAAGCAGAACTAGACCCATTGATTTAACAGTTTCAAAAAAGTAACATTCCTGGAATGCCGGGATTGTTAACTGTCACATTTGCTTGTGCTCTCAACCAAACTGTCAAACAATCAAATGGCTGGTGCCATAAGTGATGACATGTGCAGCACCATGGCAGTTGCAGATCAAACAGAAGCAGCTCCCTTGGCTGCAAAGGACAGGAGGTTTTAATTCCACTTTAAGGCTGTCAGCAGATCGGCCTCTACAAATCGTCAGTGCCTAAAAATAGAGAGTAACTGAGCACATGCAGAGCATGGTGAGCAGTGTATTATTGGATTTTAAACAGTATAGGCACTTATTGTTAATGTTTTACATAGCTATACCTGCAAAAGGGGCCAGCCTGAAGTGATCTATCAGGACTTAAGTTTCTGACTAAAGTTTCACTTTAAGTTTCAAATAACACCTTTCTCATTGGTTGTGTCCTCAACCAAATCATCAAACTATCAAATGGATGGTTTCCTAACTGATCACATGTGCAGCACCATGGCAGTTGACAATCAAACAGAGGCCAGATGGCAGCTTCCTTGGCTGAAAACGATAGGAGAGTTTAATTCCGCTTTAAATGCGGGTTTCAGGAAAACTGCTAAATACGCAAATTAAATACATGTATCATAGATGTTTTACCTGTTAGATAATTTATATTTCTGTCTGTTCATTTCTAGGAGAGGTACAGCCCTGGCAGAAAACAGTGGCATCCTGGAGACCTGACTTTTCCCCTAAGTACTAATTAACCACTTGTCCTTGACAGGCTCACACTGGAATTGTTCAGAAATCCTTGCTGCCAGCATTGAGACTAGAGCCGGCCATACATGGATTGAAATTCGGCCGGTTTAGCAGTGACTGGACACATTTATATCCATGTATGAGCACTGTGCACAGAAGTCGATCTACCAATCAGCTTCTGTATCAGATTTTCTCCTTTCAATCCGCACTGCATGCTATAGTTTGCAGCGCTGATCAGTGTATTTTGATGGTGGGAAGTCTCCCCACTGTTATGCCGCGTACACACGGTCGGACTTTTCAGCTACAAAAGTCCGACAGCCTGTCCGACAGACTTTCGACGGACTTTCGACGGACTTGCGGCGGACTTGCGGCGGACTTTCTAACGAACAGACTTGCCTACACACGATCACACAAAAGTCCGTCGAATTCTTACGTGATGACGTACACCGGACTAAAATAAGGAAGTTGATAGCCAGTAGCCAATAGCTGCCCTAGCGTGGGTTTTTGTCCGTCAGACTAGCATACAGACGAGCGGATTTTTCGACCGGACTCGAGTCCGTCGGAAAGATTTGAAGCATGTTTCAAATCTAAAGTCCGTCGGATTTGAGGCTGAAAAAGTCCGTTGAAAGTCCGGAGAAGCCCACACACGATCGGATTACCAGCCAGCTTTAGTCCGTCAGCGTCCGTTGGACTTTTGTAGACGAAAAGTCCGACCGTGTGTACGCGGCATTAGAATACAAAAGCTCAGTGAGGGAGGATTCCCCATCCACCTTGAGTGTGTGGTTGGGGGAATTGGATCTGTATTTTTTGTTCAACCCGCTGGTTGAACCAAATAAGATTAACTCATCTATAGGCTGCTTAACTCTTTTTTTGGTATGCCTTGTGAACAGGAACACACAACATACCAATAGTGAGGTTTTCCAATCTTCGACTGCAAAAGTGGAAATGCACTTTAACCCACGATTAAAAATGAAACCTTAACTCTAAAACAATGTCCCAAAACCTAGCCTTAAAGTGATTGTAAACGTTCACCTTGTAAAACAAACCATTTAGTTTAAAATAGAAATAAAATGCAAAACATTACATATAAATAAAACATTCTAAATACCTTTGTTCTCTTATTTATAAGTGATTACATTCCCTCAGCTTCATTTTCAGCTGCTTAATAGCAGGGGGGAAGAGAAGCAGCAGCACACCGAGCTTTCCATTGAATGGCTGGGTAGCGGGTGTCAGGACAAGTCTGATAATTGGAGGAGAGCAGGCTGAGTTCCCAGCACAGCTAGATAACGATGTGTTCTGCTTAGTGTGGTCAGAGATTTCACACAAAGAGAACCGGATACTTTTTCATACAGCTGCATGGTACAACAGGCATATATCAGTAATATGAAATGTTGGGGTAACAAATGCTTTAAACCTGATCATAGAACTGCAACTCAACCCTTAACACTAGTTCAATGTCTCCCATACTTACTTTTCCCCACTGAAAGTATGGGAAATTTCTTTGCTAAGATCAGTGCTAAAGGCAACCGTAAACAAAGCAGTGAAAAGAAGCTAATCTTAAAAACCAAATGTGAAAGTACTGAGAAATTAAGGCTCTTGTTAGCATAATCCATTCTATTTAGCAGATGTATAATAATGCCCAGCTCCTTGTTCCATGAAATTTATTACAACCTTTCTGAAAAGTGTGCATTGCATTTTGATTCTGAGAAGCGTTTATGTTTCTTGCATTAATCCTCCATATCAACTCTAAAAAGTGTTTGCCCCACTCAAGGCATGTCAAATAGGATAAACAGCCCCCAGGTGGTAGTCAGGAAGATACTGCAGGTATGATGCAGAGAGAGTCCCTGGGTAGCGTACCCAGCTTATACCAGCTTATGTGGGGGGTTATCAACAGGCATGTACTGGCCATCGGGACTACCGGGAGTTTCCCGGTTGGCCAATGGCTGAGTGGGCCGGTTCCAGTGACAGGGAGGAGAGAGAGACATACACAGTGTCAACTAAGTGTAGCATTAAAACAACTTTTATTCCACTAAAAGAATGTTACTGACAACGGGAGTAAAGGCATTGAGACACTATGCAAGAGTCCATCAATCTGAATTAGGAGCCGCCAGCGGGAACCGATCAGGACAATAGATCTAGAGCACCGGTGTGTACTACTTTGTGGTGGCGGTGAAATGCAAAATGGGGTGGACGTGATGTCATCAGCTGTAAATGATGGCCTGAAGAAGGACATGTCGGCTTCCACGTCTTGCATCATTTCTGGCTGATGACATCACGTCCGTCTCTCTCTCATCCCCTGTCACAATATGTGTGTTTGGGGGGGTACAGAGCTGGGTTGGAGGTGCACATCAAGTCCTGTAGTAGCGCAGGTGACAAGCTGCATCTGGTGGCAGGTGACATGGCAAGAGACATGCAGTATCTGGTGACAAGTGACTTGGCAGGTGACATGCTGTATCTGCTTACAAGTGACTTGGCAAGTGACACGCTGCATCTGGTGACAAGTGAGGTGGCAAGTGACATGCTGTATCTGGTGACAAGTGACGTGGCAAGTGACACTCTGCATCTGGTGACAAGTGACGTGGCAAATGACATGCTGTATCTGCTGACAAGTGACATAGCAAGTGACACACTGCATCTGATGGCAGGCAACATGGCAAGTGACACGCGGCATCTGGTGGCAGGCGACGTGGCAAGTGACATGCGGCATCTGGTGGCAGGCGACGTGGCAAGTGACACGTGGCATCTGGTGGCAGGCAATGTGGCAAGTGACACGTGGCATCTGGTGGCAGGCGAAGTGGCAAGTGACACACGGCATCTGGTGGCAAGTGACACGTGACATCTGGTGGCAGGCGATGTGGCAAGTGAAACGCTGCATCTGGTGGCAGGCGACAGTGGTAAGTGACATGCAGCATCTGGTGGCAGGCAACGGTGGCAAGCGACATGCGGCATCTGGTGGCAGGCGACAGTGGCAAGTGACACGCTCAGGGCTCCCACTGATTCTGCATTATGGGGAGTTGAACTATTTCATTTTATATTACAATATAATAATATAAATAATGCGCTTCAATCATCCTGACACCATATCAACCAAGGTGCTGGGATGATTAAAGCGCCAACACCAAGTGTTTGTAGTAAAGTGGGCCAGTCTGGATGAAGTCCAGGGCCAAATTTTTTTCCCCAGTCCAGCCCTGGTTATCAAACAAGTGGAGTTGAGTTCTCCCAATTTTGCCACCCTATTTAAGAAGACTTACAGAAGAAACAATGACTAAGGACAATTGGGCAAAAAGCACCAGCTGATTGAAAAACAAAATGGATTTAATCCTCTAAAAACAGCAGATGTTGTTACTCAGCCAAGCCAAGAGGGGTCGTTTGCTCTCACCACCAAAAAAAGATCATGCTAGCGCCACGGGGAAGATTACCAGAGGAATCTGAAGGGGGTGGTGATTGAAGCTGAAAAATCCACAGGAAAAAGTCCAAGATGTGAATAAAAAATGTATACCCTTGCTAACTGAGGAATCTTGTTTGATCAATTTGCAATTTGTTAGACCCCTTTCACACTGAGGCGGTTTTTAGGTGCTTTAGCGCTAAAAATAGCCTCTGAGAAGTGCCTGAAAAGCGCCTCCCATTCATTGCAGTGTGTCTTTTTACACTGGGACGGTGTGCTTGCAGGTTGTTACGAAAAGTCCTGCAAGCAGCATCTTTGGAGCGGGTTTGGAGCGCTGTAAATAGCGCTCCCAAAACACCCTGCCAATTGCAATGAATGGGCAGCGCTTCCAAAAAGTTTTAAAAGCACCGCAAAACGGGACATTTTTACCTTGTTTTTAAGGTAAAAGCCACCCGCTAGCGGCTGAACTGTGCAGCAAAAGCGCACCACAAAAACAGGCGGCACTTTATTGCTAATGGCTGGGCGCTGCAATGTGAAAGGGGTCTTAGGACCCCTTTCACACTGAGGCGGTTTAGTGCTAGAAATAGCCTCTGAAAAGCACTTGAAAACCGCCTCCCATTCATTGCAGTGTGTCTTTTCACACTGGGGGCGGTGCGCTTGCGGAACATTACGAAAAATCATGCAAGCAGCATCTTTGGGGCAGGTTGGGAACGCTGCATACAGTGCTCCCAAAATGCTCTCCCCATTGCAATGGATAGGCAGCGCTTCCAAAGCACCTGAAAAGCGATTTGAAAGCGTTGCAAAATGGGACTTTTTACCTTGTTTTTAATGTAAAAACTGCTTTAGCGCTAATGTCCGGGCCCTGCAGTGTGAAAGGGGTCTTAATCTTACATCTTTCATGTGTGCCTTTCATTAAATTAATCTCATAAACCTACCATAGTAAAAGTTTGCACTGCAGTGGCCAGAAGAAATGATCAGTTAAATACTCATAGGCGAATATCATATGTTTTCACTTTATGAATTTTTTAATATCTCCTAAATGCGTAAATTATGCTTGTATGCTCCTCTCTGAACACAGCTTTGGTGTTTTTTTTTTTTTTTTTGTTATGGTTCTAAATACTGCTCTTAAAATGTTGATCTAAACACCTGATGTGCATGGTCCCAAAGGCTGTGTTTAGAGGCGTAACAAAAAAGTTCTGTACCCCTGTAAACGCTGTGTTTTTTATGCCCCTGTGCATGGGCCTAAATAGGTGCAAACACCCTCATTCCTCAAAGAGCACACAGACATTTTTATTAGAGAGATGTTTAACAGCAGGCTTATGATAAAGTTACCATCCATCCCCATTTCCCAGGGACATTGCCCATTGGGTCTGTTCCTGGGAAACAGGCACGCAGGATTTGTCAGTCAAAATAGGAAAAGCCGGCAACTCCATGTGCATATCCAAATGTCAACGTTTATTGGTACATATATAAAGACACAAGGATTGACGCGTTTCGGCACACCGCCTTGGTCACAGTGCAAAGATAAAAATGACAAACATGCTATATAAAGTAAATAAGAAGGGACCAGCCCCACCCACCACTTGAGCAATAATCCAGTCATGCTAATGAATCTGTTGGACTGCCCAGCTGAGGGGAATGGGGAGAGGAAGAGAGATCATATACCACTAATGAGAAATATCAAAAAAGTAAAAATAAAAATAAAATAAATCATAAGGAATGAGCAAAAAAGAGAGAAAGAGAAAGAAAAAGGAGAAGAGAGAAAGAGGGAACAAAGAAGAGGAAAATAATTACATATATTTCCAAATATCATTATAAACACTAGCATATAAAATAGTGAATTGTAACATGCCTACAAGGACCTATTTTGCACAAATAAATAGATGGGCATGAAATAAAAAAGGGATTCATCCCCCCCTTTATTTTTAAATTCAATCTTTAAAAGAATCCATGTACAGGTCTCAAATACTACTTGATTGAATGTTGTAGAAATCTGGAGAAAAATGTAAAAGACAGCTAAACTTGACTGCTATTTTAAGAAAAGATCCACATCATATGGTTCAAGCCCGTGGGAAATCTGCCGTAGAGGTTAAAAATCCACCAGACCTGTCTTTCCAAGAGTTTCCAGTGGATGTCACCCCCTCTGGGAGATACCCTTTCCAGACCACAAAACCTAAATGAGTCCACATTGCCTGCATGGGCATATTTAAAATGACAGACATTTCATTTACCTTTTTCATTAATATAGGTGGCCCTAAGATAGTGTGTCACTAACTGGTTCGTAATTGCCGTGTTGTGCTCCCTACGTATTGTAGTTTACACAAAATGCACTCCACTGCATAAACAGCATTTGTAGTTCAGGAAATAATATAATTGCGTATGGTGAAGTCTCTACCAATGGCACAGGCTACAATACTTTTTCTACTGTTCCTTAGTGTGTTTATTGCAGAAACAGCAGATATTGAGGCTGCATATATATATGAGCCCTGGACCTTCAACCAGGTCCCCATCCGACCAGAGGATGAAAAAAGGCTCGGGGACAAAATAGTTCCCAAAGTTTGTGAATGATGGCTAGAAAACCTGCAGCCTGCAGAAAAAATATGGGCCAAACCTGGATCTGCAGGTAGAACTGGCAGATATTTGGAAATGATCCCTTTTACGGAATTGAACTATTGTTAAAAGGTAGTGACAAAAGTTGTACGGTTGGACACCTCTACCTCAACACCTGTGCCACTATCACACTTAGGTTTAATTTTGTTGTTACTTTTATTCCCGTTTCTTTCTAGGAGATGGGATCTTTCTTTAGTTGTAGCAAAACAGATGGCTCTGTCTATGTGCAACTGTTTGTAGCCTCATTCTTTGAGTCTATCAGTAATAACCCCACTCATGCAGGAAAGACTCTTTATTAGAGCAATTATGTTTTTCTCTGATGAACTCTCCCACAGGTATTGCCTTAAAGGTGTGGGACAGGTGACAGCTGGTGGCCAACAGCAAGGAGTTTCCACCACAATCCTTTCCGATATGTGTGGGAATAGATAGTGTTTGTTGAAATGTTGCTAGTGAGAGTAACATCCAAAAAGTTAATACAATTGGGATGACTCTCATAACTAGGACAAGGACTTGTCCCCAGAAGCCAAAACTGTAAACTTCACAATGCTAATCACACTGTGCCAGGGTCAATCCAAAAATGGTGCTGACAGAGCGCTCTGCGCGTGCATGGTCATTTGAGCTCCAGCCAGGCAGTTTTGGACTGATTGTAATGAGTTGGAGTCTGTGCACTGTGAAATTCACGGTCTACTGGAACGATTCTGGGCCCTGGGGATGACAAACACAAGCTGCAATCTGTGAGTAACTGCATGAAACCTGAACTCTTAGTCCTCACCTCTGAGCCTCACCCTTATAATTCAAGGGTCAGGATTAAGTAATGCAGAGAGTTCTAGATTTAGTATTAAGTAACGTGCAGAGTTCAGAGTCTGAATTCTCTACACTACTTAATCCTGACCCCTGAACTCTGTGCAATACTCCTGACCGCTGAACTCTGCTATGAAATCCTGAACCCTGAACTCTTTGCATTAGGTAATCCTGCTCCGTAAACTCTGTGCATTGTTTAACCCTGATTCCTGAAATCTGTGCATTACTTAAAACGCAGATCCACCCAAAAGTGGAACTTCCACTTATCTGATTCCTCCCCCCCTCTGGTGCCACATTTGGCACCTTTCGAGGGGGGGAGCAGATACCTGTCTTTGACAGGTACTCTGTTCCCACTTCCGGGAGACTGGGCCACGGCGAAGTATGGCAGCAGCTCGGTCCCCCTCCTCCTCCCTCCCCTTCTGCCGGGCCAGTGAGAAAGCGCAATGGTGGTGGCAGCACCTGACAACTAATTGAAACATCAGCTATGGTGCCTACATCACTGAACTACAGGACAGGTAAGTGTCCTAATGTTAAAAGTCAGCAGCTAGGGGCGTGACTTGGATATGGCGGAGTGAAGTCGCTTACTGCTTGAGCTCTCGACTCCAGACCCTCTGATCAAGGCGGTTATGCCCTTTTTCAGCTCTTCTCTATCCAGCCATGAGCTACCGAGGAGAGGCAAATACAAGGGATGTTAAAGAAAGAACCAGATCTGGTACGGGGGGGCCATCGTCTTCTCCTCCAGGAGTTATTTCACAGCACTCGGGCTTGCAACCCCTGACGTGGATCCCGGCTCTTTTAGACTCCCCATCCAGCAGCCAGTCTGGTGCTGGAACATCCACGCAGCCATCGGGGGACGACTCTGATGTCCGAGCCCTGTTAAGAGCTCTCCCCACCAGAGCAGACATGGAGGCACTGGTGCTAAGAGTTGAGGAACAGCATCACCGTGACCTCCAGGAGATCCACACAGGGGTACATGGGATAGATGAACAGCTGACCAGAGAGGAAGCGTCGAAGGGTGCTTTAGAGACACGGGTGACACAGCTGGAAAGAGCGCAGCGGAGGCACCAAGACCAGCTGGTGAAGGTACAGTTACACGCCAAAGACTTGGAGAACTGGAGCTGCCGCCAAAATCTGCGGCTCCGCGGGATTCCCGAATCGACCGGCCCAGAGAACTTAACTGAGACTGTACGGGCAATCATATATAAAGTATTGGACAGAGACCCCCCCAACATCCCTAGAGTTTCACAGGGTGTACAGGGCGCTCGGCCCCAGGCCTGCAGACGTGGAACGGCCCCGCAATGTCATTTGCCACCTACACCATTATTCTCTCAAGGAACGGATTATGAAAGCGGCATGGCTTAAGGGCCCGGTGGACTTTGACGGGGCACACATCTCAATCTACCCGGATGTGTCCCGAGCAACCCTTATGAGGAGAGCGATGCTGAAGCCCTTGCTTGAAGTACTATGCCGCGTCAATCTGCCTTATCGTTGGGGATTTCCTATCCAGCTGACCATCCGTGAAGGGAGCGAAGCATTCACCTTACGGCGTCACGCTGAACTTCTGGATCTGTTCGACTTCTTGGAGATGGAGCCGATTCCGCTGCAGGACTGGCTGAGCCCTCTACTGAACAGAGATCCCCGTCCTGTGCTCCAGGCTGCTCCAATAGGCCTTCCACGCCGATCCTCTAGACGCAGAGAGCCTACTCCGATCGGGAGGGGCGATACGGAGCCATGAGCCTCAAGGATAGCTTCACGTAAGTGACAAACAGCCTGGGCTAAATGTGACATGTAATTGACTTTGTTTCTTGCCCACCAGTCTGTTCAAAGTTCCCTGCAAAGCCCCCCCCTGGTTACCCAGTGTTCCCCTGTGTCCCACTCTGAGTCCCGGGTGTTCCCCCCCCGCCACCCCCCACTGCCCTCCGCCCCACAGCCTGACATAAATTGTTACGGGACGGGTGAAGGGAACGGGTCTTTTATGTTAGATCTGTAGGTGCGGCCTCACAGCCCGACATTCAGGTATTCCAGGCACCGCTGGGGGGGCCCGGGAGACCATCCTATATTCAGGGAGGTCCCAACTGATATTTCGGGTGGGCCAGCCTTTCGGAAGCCCCCCAATGGAAGTGGATTCCATCAAACGCAAGGCTGCTAGTGCTGGGCTGGGTGACAATAGCATAACCATACGGTGCTCCGGGGAGACGAAGGTCTGTTATGGGGGCAGTGTTGTCACTGATTTAACTTTTTCTTCCTTACAGCTCAGAATTGCCCGTAGTTTTGCTTGTCACTGCTGTGTTGGGTTCTGCCATTTCTGAAGAGGGAGTTAACCCTCGCCGGCTGATTATTCGTCTCACCAGATTTGTACTGGGGGCTCCTCTGGAGATTCCCCGGGGCCGTGATCTTCTGGACGTGGAGGTATTGAAAGCAGGCGATGATCAGCAGGCGGGGCAGGTACTCAGTGAACAAAATATGTGGAAATTGCTAATTTGCCTCACTGTTTTCATTGTTTTTCAACTGTTTGGGTCTGGTTAGGGAGCTCATGACCCCCGTTGTATCTAACCACTTTCCCCACGTAGGACAGCACCCCATCAAGGGCTCAGTATAGGAGCCTTAGGGGTGCATCGAGACTAGGTCTCTAACATGCCAGTGGCGTATTAGCTGTTAGGGTTTACTGACCTATCAGTTACCCTTCCTCTTTCCCTTTTCTGTCTCACTAACTCCCCCCTACTACTCTACCCCTCTACTCCCTCTCCACCCCCCCTTCCTCCTTTTAATTTTTTTTTTTGCCTCCAGTCCCTGATTGAATCATGAGCTCACCGGAAACTCTTAGACTCATGTCTATTAACGTGAAGGGACTTAACACCCCGGAGAAACGCTCCATGGTGCTATCCAACTTGAGACACATGAAAGCCCACATATGCTTCCTCCAGGAGACTCATTTTCGAGCCCATAGAACACCAAGACTCCACGATTGCTGTTTCCCGGCCGCCTACCATGGATGCTCCTCTGAATCCAAGTCTAAAGGGGTCAACATATTGACACGGTCCACAACTCCGTGGACGCTGCGGGACCGGTGGAGTGACAATGAGGGGAGGGCCCTGTTTGTGAAGGGGACTGTGAGCAGCTTCCTGGTGACATTGGTGAACTTATACTTTCCCAACGCTAGCCAAATTGGATTCCTAGAATCTACTCTGACAAAATTACAGGACTTTGCCGAGAGGGCAGTGATTATGGTGGGTGACATGAACTTCACCATGGACCCCTCCTTAGACACATCCAGGCAAACCTGCCAGGTTTCCTATGCAGCACTCAAGCGTCTGAAGAAGAATTTATATTCTTTTCATCTGGTGGACGTCTGGAGGGTCTTAAACCCGACCCGGAGAGACTACACGTTCTACTCACGCCCTCATGACTCCTACACCAGAATTGATCTTTTTATGTTGTCCCAATCTCTCCTGGCAAGGGTAAGGTCCGCCTCTATAGGTTCTATTACACTTCTTGAACCACGCCCTGGTCTTTGTGGACATGGATATATTACCCCCTGCGCCCAAACAATGGCAATGAAAGCTTAATGAAACCTTGATCCAGACTCCTGAGGTCGTGGAGGAGGTTTCCAGGGAACTGAGGAGTCTTTTCTCCTCCAATGCGGATTCGGATAGTGCCCCCCTGATGGTCTGGGAGGCCCTTAAGTGGATCATTAGAGGACTCCTGATAAAGATTGGTACCCACCTCAAGAAAGCGAGAGGCCAGCAAACCCTTGACCTATTGGACAAAATCAGGACCCTGGAGGCCACCCATAAACAATCCCTAGCCACCCAGGCGCTGATGAATCTCACCACCCTGAGAAACCAACTGAGATCCCTGGCACTGGTCAGGGCTAAGGCCGTTATTGCAAAATGTAAACAAACCTTTTATGAACACAGTAACAAATGTGGTAAATTGCTAGTGAGAGCTCTGAGAGCTCAACGTGCGCGGGCCTTTATTCCTGAACTAATGGGAGAAGGAAACTCCAAGGTGCACACCACAGATGAGATCGCAGACCAGTTTCGCAAGTATTATACCTCATTGTATAACTTGCTGCGTCAATCCTCTGAGAGAGAGAGAGAAGTCCCTAGAACAGGGGGCCAAATGGGATTATATTCAAAAGTCAGGCCTTCCCCGGTTGTCTGACGAGGCCCTGATGTCATTGGAAGCGCCTCTTTCTGGGAAAGAGGTGTCGCTAGCCATAGCCCAAATGCAAAATGGAAAGGCCCTGGGCCCCGATGGTTACTCGCTTTCCTACTACAAGACCTTCGACGACTTTCTCATGCCACATTTTCTAGCAGAATATAATGACGCCGGAGAGGGGGTGATTCCCCCAGAGGATACCCTAAGGGCCTTCATTACAGTGATCCCCAAGGAGGGCAAGGACCCTCTACACTGCCAAAACTACAGACCAATATCCCTCCTCAACGTGGACCTAAAGATCTTCACTAAGGTCCTCTCAATGCATTTGACGGAATGGATCTCATCACTCGTCCACACGGACCAGGTTGGTTTTGTACCCTCGAGAGAGGCGAGGGACAACACCACAAAGGCTGCCAAAACACGGGGAACCCTGATGCTGCTTCTCTGAACCAACGCCGAAAAGGCATTTCATTGCATCGGCCCTTTCTGTTTGAGACCCTTCGTCAGATTGGCCTAGGCCAGCGGATGATGAACTGGATATTAGCTATCTACTCCAGACCCTAAGCGCAAGTAAAAGTGAATGGCCAACTATCCTCCCCCCTTGGGATAACTAACATGACGAGGCAGGGCTGCCCCCTGTCCCCATTGATATTTATCTTATCCCTTGAACCTTTCCTCCGTTCGGTGAGAGACAACCCTAATATATCGAGACTTCACCTCAGTGATACTCTGTCTCCAAAAATAGCAGCATTTGCTGACGATTTACTATTTTTCATAACCAATCCCCTGATATCTATACCAAATCTTATGACAGAACTGAAGAAGTATGGAGCGTTGTCCTTCTTCAAGGTCATTTACCAGAAATTGGAGGCTTTAAAAGTCTACATGCCGACCTCTTTGGACACTCTGCTGAGGGCAGATTTCCCTTTTAAATGGGCGGGATCATACATCAAATATTTGGGCAAGTGGGCAGAGCTCAGCTCCGTCACTTCACCAGCAATGGAAAGTGGATGACCAGGGAAAACATCATGGAAGACCCTCTTTTAGCGAACCTCACATTCTGGCAAAAGCTCCGGTTAGTCCACTTTATAGGGTCACAGCCCCCCTCCCCACGTACTCTTTGAGAGGACCTTGACGTCCTTTGAGCTACTGTGCTTGAAGCAAGAGACAGTACACCATATGATCTCGTTAACATACCAACTTCTCATCACACCCCCTAAGGGGTACAGACTTCCTTATATAGCCAAGTCGGAACGAGATCTGGGACTACAGCTAACCGAGAGACAAGTGGAGAGAATACTTCTCTTCACGTATAAGACCTCTGTGTGTGCCAGCCAGCAGGAATCATGGTTCAAGGTGTTGTCTTGGTGGTATTACACCCCTGCCAGGTTACATTGGATGTACCCTCAGAGTTCGGACCAATGTTGGAGGTGTGGGGAGGAATCAGGCACTCTCCTACACATCTTCTGGTCTTGTCGGTCCCTGACCCCATTCTGGACAGAGGTCCATCGCATTATACAGAAGTTCACGGACCGGGATCTGCCCAGGTCTCCTGAGTTCTTTCTCTTACATTATCATGAAATACTGAGCAAGGCCTACAGGAAATCAACAAAGTGGAGGACCTGGTGGCAACAGACAGGGGACTTAGAGAGCAGTTCCTCAAGAAGTGGTTCTACTGGCTCGAGTTCTTCTACTCGGAGGAGTATGCAAGACAGCTGGTATGATTAGCCAGTGATTGGAGAAATCCGGGATGAGTACCAGGAAACCAAGGAAGAGACTGAAGGCAAGGTTTCATTTTTTTTCCCCCCTTTTCCCTAAAAAATATGAAATGTGTTTCTGCAAAAAGCATCAAAAAACGCATTAGTGTGAATCAAGCCTAAGTCTGAGCTCTGACTAGGCCATGCAAGGACATTCACCTTTTTCTCCTTCAACCACTGTGTGGTCATTCTTGCTGTGTGCTTTGGGTCATTGTCATGTTGGAAGCTAAACCTTCTTCCCATTGACAATTTTTTGGCAGAGGGCAGCAGATTTTCCTCAAGAATTTGACAGTATTTTGCCCTATCCATTTTTCCTTCAATCTTGACAAATGCTCCAGTCCCTGCTGCAGAGAAACATCCCCATAACAGGATATTACCACCTCCATGCTTTAGTGTAGTGATGGTGCTATTTGGATGGATTTATGCCAGACATTGTTTGGTGATGAGGCCAAATAATTCAATTTTAGTCTCATCTGAACATAACACCTTTTTCCTTGTGGCCTCAGAATATTCAAGGTGCATTTTGGCAAAGCTCAGTTGTGACTGTATGTGACCTTTCTTCAGGAGTGTGTTTTTTCTTGAAACCCTCCCATAGAAGCCACATTTCTGGGCAATTTGTGATATTGTTGTCACATGCATACAATGACCACTCTTTGTCATAAATTTCTGCAAATGCTTCAGAATTGCTGTAGGCCTCTTGGTAGCCTCTCTGACCAGTTTCCTCCTGGCTCTTTCATTCAGTTTAATTTGGAGGGACTTCCTGATCCAGGAATGTGTTGTACAAAATACCTTCCAAATACCTTCCAATTCTTGATAATAGACTTCACTGTGCTTCTAGGTATTGATAAAGCATTTGCAGTGTTTTTGTATCCATCTCCTGACTTGTGGCTGTTCACAACTTTATCCTGGAGATCTTTTGACAGTGTTTTGCCAGCCATAGTTGATTATTTGCTCCAGTTGCACTAGCATGAACTGAAATGCTCCAGGAAAGCTCTTTTCATGCTGCGCTAATTAAAAATGACCACAGCTGATCACAGCTGGAAGTCAAATGGCTTTATAAGCCATTGAGAAGGTGATTAGCTACACCTGATTGAGTTTCAAGTCATTTTTAGGAGAGGAGTGATCCTTTTTCCAACTCAGTGATTCTGTTTTTGATTTTTTTCTGACATGTTGGTGTTATATCTTTCACGTGAATGTTATAGGTTGCACTGAGTAAATACAGCTGGATAAAACAAAAGCTGTGCCTGTCTTCATTTCAGGCTGCAAAGCAACAAAATGTGATTGTTTTAACCACTTCAATACCCGCGTATAGTCAAATGACGGCCACAGATGGGATCTCCCATCCTGGGCGGCCCTCATATGACGTCCTGGGCTTCCTGGCCGCCTAGGGGGCGCCCGTGCGCGCCCGCCGCGTTGCTCGGGATCCGGTGCGTGTGCCCAGCAGCTGCGATGTCCACCGGGCACTCTCCATTGCCCGTTAACCGAGCAGGACCGTGGATTTGTGTGGGTAAAAACACACAGATCCACGTCCTGTCAGGTGAGAGGAGATCGATCTGTGTTCCCAGTACAGAGGAACACCGATCGGTCTCCTCCCCTCGTGAGTCCCCTCCCCCCACAGTTAGAATCACTCCCCTAGGAAACACATTTAACCCCTCGTGTCCCCCTAGTGGTCAACCCCTTCCCTGCCTGTCACATTTATACAGTAATCAATGCAATTTTATAACATTGATCGCTGTATAAATGTGAATGGTCCCAAAAATGTGTCAAAAGTGTCCGATGTGTCCGCCATAATGTCGCAGTCACGAAAAAAATCGCAGATAGCCGCCATTACTAGTACAAATAAATAAATAAATAATTTTTTTTTTTTAAATGCCATAAATCTATCCCGTATTTTGTAGACGCTATAACTTTTGCGCAAACCAATCAATATACGCTTATTGCGATTTTTTTTACCAAACATATGTAGAAGAATACGTATCGGCCTAAACTGAGGAAAAAATTAGTTTTTTTTTTTTTTAAAATTGGGATATTTATTATAGCAAAAAGTATAAAATATTGTGTTTTTTTCAAAATTGTCGCTCTTCTTTTGTTTATAGCGCAAAAAATAAAAACCGCAAAGGTGATCAAATACCACCAAAAGAAAGCTCTATTTGTGGGGAAAAAAGGACTTCAATTTTATTTGGGTACAGCGTCGCGCGACCGCGCAATTGTCGTTTAAAGTGCGACAGCGCTGAAAACTAAAAATTGGTCTGGGAAGGAAGGGGGTGAAAATGCCCTGTATTGAACCGGTTAAAGAGGGGTGATTATTTTCTATACCCACTGTACCTCCAAAAGTCTGTGACAAATTATTTAAGGGAGTGTTAAAAAAAAAATAGGAGTGCGAATGGGTGGGTGTGGCTGCAAATGAGATTGTGGTTTCATGGACATGGACATTAGGGTATAAAAAGGAAAAATGGGACTTTATATGAGACACCTTGGGGGAAAGAGAGGCGCCTCCATCCCTATCTCAGGTACTGAGGAGGCACATAAAGGAACCGGATGAAGAAGCAAAAACATTTAATGAACAATTGTATACACAACATGGTGTATCCAATAAGGGATTTTACAATGTAAATATTATACTGATGAAATTACCATGAACCAATGCATGCTATCTGATATAGAATAGTAAATATGATACTGGATAGTGTATACTATCATGGCTGGGAAAGTAAAAAAGAAGGTACAAAAAAGGGGAGCAGATGGAGGGAAGATATCCACCCCCCTACTTACATAATAGTTCCGAATGCCAGAGCGGGGTATTGAACAGCTGGAAAACATCACAAATGTCTGTACTGGGAGCTGAAGTGGCAAGGGCCCCCAGAATGGAGCAAGCCCACAATTCCCAACAGGGATAAGGAAGCACATGCTGTTGTGGTTGGTAGTGCCTAGTAATAGCTCCAAAGTGTCTGTGAAAAATAAATGTAACTAAGGTGAGATAAATGGTGAATGACCGTATTGGAGTAAGTCCATAATAAATAGTGACAATTACTAGGAGAAAGTGTGATAAGAGAATTGTGGGTGTGTGATGGCCGCAACTTTGCACCCGGGTGCAAAGTGATTGGAAAAGTAAGGAAAATACATGTGCATATAGCTACCCAGCGAGATCAAAACTGGGAGCAAGGTAGATAATGTGAAGCAAGAAGAACAGAGACGTGCCTGCAGAATTGTGGGCTTGCTCCGTCCTGGGGGCCCTTACCACCTGAGCTCAGGGTACAGACATTCGTGATGTTCTCCAGCTGTCCAATAACCCGCTCTGGCATTCTGAACTATTATGTAAGTAGGGGGATGGATATCTCCTCTCCTACTACTCCCCTTTTTTGCTCCTTCCGTTTTACTTTCCCAGGCACTGGGGTTAATATATGATCATCATTTTTTATACTTATATTTTTTTTTCCTACAGAATTGTCTTTGTGCATCTGCTCCTGATGAGGTGGTATAATCCCCCGAAACGTGTCGAGATTTTCAAGATGCAAACGTATATGACTTGATTCATGATGAAATTTATGCTTTGCAATTATGTATTATATGATCTTATATATGGAGCAACATTGGCTTATGATAGTATACACTATCCAGTATCATATTTAACATGCTGTATCACATGTCATGCATTGGTTCACGGTCATTTAATCAGTATAACATTTACATTGTAAAATTTTTTATTGAATATACCATGTTGTGTATACAGTTGCCCATTAAATGTTTTTGCTTCTACATCCGGTTTCCTTTATGTGCCTCATTTAAAGTCCCAATCCCCCTTCTCAGTACATGGTCAGTAGGGTGTCCCGGGTTTTCATTTTGAAATTCTGGTAACCTTAGATAATGAATATCTGTAGGTTGCCTAAAGTACCAAACCTTTTTTTTTTTACTTTGGATATAGTGTGGGAAGGATAGAATCTTTGTTGCGTTTTTATCATTTTTTGAGTCCCCAACAGGGAGATGGGGGAAGATTGGAAATCTCTCCAAAACAAGGGGAAGTCCAAGAGTTGACAGTTTTCACTTTACTATTCGATCCTATTGAAAGCTATCGCCCTATACTCCTGTTATGGTGACAACCATAACATTTTGCATCTCCTCTCTGTATAATACTTTAAAATAATGACAGATTATGCCATTGGGGACACAGATAGCAATAAAATCTTGACTATTCGAAGGCTTCCCCACTCTATCCAAAACTAGAACAGTTTTGGCTGGTTCTCTGTTATCATGTGACAGCTTTAGGTCAGTCATACAATGGAAGATCTATGAGTAAATGTAATCTATATTCTCCAGAGCTGAACATTCTTCTCCAACTCCATTGATTTGCTTTTACTGTGCACAAACATGGCTTGCTTTTTAACCCATACACTTCCTTATCACTTTTAACAGTGCTCAGATTGATGCATATACTGAAAATTGTATAGAACTGATCCTCTTATTAGTTCTTCCTTTCTGGCCATGAATATCACAGTAGTTTGATTAATGATGCAGTGATGTTGCATCTGATAAAAATATGATCCAGGAACTGCATATTTTTTACAGCATTTACCAAGCACCAACATCATCTGTCCAGATATTCTAAAATCTTTATGTTCTGAATGCATTATCGGCTCAGACAACTGACGATTTTCATTTTGATAGAAACTGCGCAACAAACTGCAACAATTTTAGGTAATTCATGCTTCTTACTGCTTGAGTGTTCGGCTTGTATCTGTTTTAGCCTTTGCAAAAATCATAGCGTTGGACATACATAAGGGTATTTTTATTTATCAAACGTCTGAGCCATAAGTAGCTGCAGTTCAAACACGACCATGTCTAGAAATTAATGTTATGTTCCCTGAATGTTATTCACCTCCAATTTCATTTGAAAGCTATCAGAAGATGCCAGTTTTCTTGTAGTTAGTCTGATTATTATGCAGAATGTATTCAAATGACTGCTGTTTTCTGTATATGATTTATTCCAGTACTGAACTGTCTCTAGGCTATCTGTATCTTGAAAGTGATTCAAAATGTACTTTGCGCTTCTCTTTGCTAACAGGTACAGAAAGAAAATCAGAAAGTATACCTTGCATTTTCATCATATTTATAAGGTAATTCAAACTTCCTAAAGGAAAACTTTTTAATGCATAATTAACTGTATTTTTAACAAAGGAATTGTGACAAATAAAAAACGAAAGAAGGGGCAGTTTAAATTGGATATGAAGGCAACTAAATTCACAGATGAAATATATGCTTGAACTTTCCTACCTGCCAAAAATGTGTCCTTTTGTTTAGCTAGTTTTCAGATCAAGACATTACTGTTTGACAGCTCTGCTAGTGTTGCACATGTTGTCATGATATTGTTAATACTTGTGCCATCACTCAATACTATTTGGGTAATTTACTAAAGGCAAATAGGCTGTTCACTTTGCAAGGGAATTTTCCACAGAGCTTAGTGAACGTGGTTAAAAAAAAAGGTTTCCCATGCAGTGGGGCTTTGCCTGTTTTGTGTGGGGGTGAGGAGAAAGCTTATACCCATCTGATCCTTGGTTACACTGGAAAACAGTGCTCCTGCACAGTCCAGCGGTGGACTGTTTCTGGTCTATGGAGCCAACTCTGGACTTGATGACATCAGGAACCGTCCACAACTCAAGACTGCTGGAGCGTGGGGATGCCGGAATGTTTTTGTGCTGGGAGGCTTGCTGGGTTGGGTAAGGATATCTCCGCTCTCCCCTCTCCTAGACAAAAACCCCACGGCATGGCAGAACATTTTTTTTGCCTGGAGATGGGCTTTTCATTTCATTTTGCAAAGAATACCCAATCATATGCAGGGAAAATAAAAACAGCATTTTTGCTTCCACATGATTGGATAGTGAAAGTTAACAGAGCTTCACCTCATTCACTACACTCCAGGGAAAATTTCCTTGCAAAGTGCAACTTCCCTGCCAAAATAAACAGTCTATTTATACTTTTAGTAACTCAACCTCACTGACTCAGAATATTGTAGCATGAGGATCAGTAGCTGTAACTCGATTTTCAGCAATGGTAACCTTTAGGTATTCCAAAGCAAAATAAATCCTGTATTTGATTGGGGCCTTCTTCCAACATGGAGAAGTCTTCATCTTCTACAGACAAAGTAGAAGTCCTGCCCTGTTGTTTAACATGATTGGTAAACTTCAGTTACCATAAAAACAGACAGCTATTTTAAGGTCACATCACAGTACATCATTTTACCAGCAGTTGTGCTACAAGTGAAATCTGCAGTTTTAATACAAAATATTCTGTGCTTTGAAAATCCAGAAATAATCCCACAGACAGGATTTCCATTTTTTCTTGAAATCCCTTTGTTACACAGGTTTTACCTAACACCAGTTCAGTTTCAAATATACTGATAAATTAAACTGATAGATGGAACATTTTACTGTAATTGGTAGTAATAATTATATTTTGGAAGTCTGGAATTTTTACTTGTACAAAGCAATTGTTGAATTATACTCTTTCATGGGATTCAGGAATTTGCCTAATGTTAATCTTACATTCTGAATCAAATAAATGTTTTAACACTGTTATAAACTTTTTTTTTTCATTGCTAAATACTACAAAACAATGGAACACAAATACCCCGGATAGGAAACCATATGGGATACAAGGGAGACAAGGCTCAACTGACTCCTCAATGATGGTAAGGAATATGCCCTATCAAAAATTATATCAAATATTTTTTATTATCATATTTGATAGGTAATTTCTCCTTACCATCGAGCAATCAATTGAGCCTCTAGCTGGTTTCCTATCTGGGATCTCTCGCTTGGACATGCAAGTATTTTTTCATGAATGCATCTTGTATGCGTAAGTAATACAGGTATATAAATATGTGTTTTTTTTTGTATAATTATTAGCTTAGTATAGAATGGATACTTACATATATTTACATTCTAGAATATACCATTTTCCTCCTGATGAAGACTCTTTTCCTGTTGCCATCTGAATGACACCTTAATGGATGGAACTTCATATGATGCAGGGCTTTACTCATGCATTGGTTGTTATATACTCTTGATGTATGGTAATTTGTAATCCTTGTCAATAAAGTATATATTTTACAACATTTCTTTATTAGTCAATTTGGTACTGCTAAAGTCCCATCTGGTTCCACCTTTATGAGTAATTACAGTCCAATAGGGATGAGGTACCATTTATGACACAGATTGGGATTTAGCAACAAGCATACGTATGTAAACACTCAAAATCACTTTGATGAACAGGCATTTGAAGCTGGGTTTCTTCAATAGCTGTTCCTGGAATGCCTCAACAGTTTAAAGTGGTAGTAAACTCAAAAGAAATTTTTTTTTTTTGTAGCATGTGATGTCTACATAAGTTTTCTTTTTTTTCAGGCTATTTATCTTTATTTTCACCTCGTGATCCAGCCAGTAAGTCTGTTATTTTTCAACTTACTTTAACCACTTCCGCACCGCCCACCGCACATATACTGCAGCAGGGTGGCCTGGCTGCACGAACC
The DNA here is from genome assembly GCF_042186555.1 of Aquarana catesbeiana. Taxonomy (NCBI): domain Eukaryota; kingdom Metazoa; phylum Chordata; class Amphibia; order Anura; family Ranidae; genus Aquarana; species Aquarana catesbeiana. Next base: position 305,921,162 of record NC_133327.1, on the reverse strand, counting down.
GACATACCTGTACATCAGTCTGTGCGTGAGATACAGTGGGCGTGTGCACACCTACAGCACGCCGTGGGAGCGTGCCAGTGGGTCTGGCTGGCTCGATGGCCACCCGCGATCGCGGTACAGAGAGGTAGGCGGATCCCTGTTCTGACAGGAGACAACATTGAGATCTACTGTTCCTAGTGATGAGGAACAGCGATCTCTGTGTTGTCCAAGTAAGCCCATCTCCCACACAGTTAGAACACACCCAGGGAACACAGTTAACCCCTTAATTGCCCCCTAGTGTCAACCCCTATTCTGCCAGTGTCATTTATACATTGATCAGTGCATTTTTTTAGCACTGATCACTGTAATAATGTCACTGGTCCCCAAAAAGTGTCACTTGGGGTGAGATTTGTCCGCTGCAATGTCTCAGTCCTGCTAAAAATCGCAAATTGTCACCATTACCAGTAAAAGCAATACAAAATAAATGTCCATAAATCTATCCCATAGTTGTAGACACTATAACTTTTGTTCAAACCAATCAATATACACTTATTGCAATTTTTTAATACCAAAAATATGTAGAAGAATACATATTGGCCTAAACTGATGAATAAATTAGTTTTTTTATATTTTTTTTTAATATGTGCCGTATTTGGAAATATGCCTAAATACCAAGATGCCGGCAATAACAAGACGCTGGCGACAAGATACGTGTGTCCATAGCGCACAAGACGCTGGTGACAAGATGCGCGTGTCCACACGCATCTTGTCATCAGCGTCTTGTGCGCTATGTTATTGCCGGGATCTTGGTATTTAGGCATATTTCCAAATGCATGACTCAATGTACCAGACTGTTTATGACACACGAGCTCGGCAATAACCACGATCCAGTTTTCCCACTGGCTATACTGTTTGGATCTGGCTTCCATCAGTATTGAGCCCCAGTTAGCATGTATCAGAATGGGTGTACGTTGAGGTTTTGCTGAACTGTCTACTGTAAAAGGACCAGATGAAATCATAGATGTATAAAGTGCCCTGATGAAGCACTTTGCAAAACATGTTGGCTACTTCTGCACATCTACGTATCTGATCTGTTTTCATATACCTACAATTCATGGTCCAAACTATGTATTTTGGCTGCGTCTTGTTTTTATCTTAACTTTGATACTATTGAATACATTTATACCTTTTTAATAATTGTTGTCTTTGGTACTCACCTCTGTAACAGACATATTATCTCCATAAAAATCCCATTAATTTGGAAGGAGCTCTGTCTCTTTGCTTTTCCATTTTTTGTTTATCAGTCTTAAGGATTGTGAGAACCTTGTCTGTTTCCGGAAATCGTCCAACGATTATATTCATATACTCAGCAGTTACCTTGTACTTGGTTTTATTCGAATAAAGTATATGGATGTATTCCAGAGTGCCGATTCTCCTAATTACCTCGATCATTTGAATGACTTCTGTCTAGCAGGGACGGGCAGGAAACTGATGGAAACTGCTGAACCAGCTGATTTTTAATCCGTGTGTGGCCAGCATAACAATTTTTTACTCATGGACCCTAAAATAAGAAGTGTGATACTGACCAGATCACCAGGGGAAAAAAAAGAAAAAATACCTAAAAAAAAAGAAATTGATTTTAGCCACCACATTTAAGGATTGGTAAGCGGCAATATATTAAAAGAGAAGTCCAGCCTGAGCTCGTTTGGCTGGGCTTCTCCTATGGGTTACAGGAGTGCAATTCCTGTGACCCGTTTTCAGCAGAGAGCAGTCTGGAGTCCTCTCTCTGCTGAAGTCACCAATATCAGTCCAAGCACCGCATCATGGCACTTCCGTCAGTTTCATAATCGTGATACATCAGTATTGAGAGTTATGGCCATATTGGAAAAAATTGGTGGGTGAATAAAGTCATTCGCAAGCACTGGCAGACTCTGAAGTGCGACAAAATGTTAGGACCTACACTTCCAGATCGGTCAAATGTCCTATATAGAAGGAACCAAAATTTGAAGGACCTGTTGGCACCTAGTGTCATTGACCCACCTCCCAAGGTACAGATGTTTGGTAACTTAAAAGGTTTCTTTTAGTGTAAAAAATGTGCGGTATGCAGGTCATCTCAAACCGTTAAAAGCTCCACCTTCTCTTCCTTTGTTACTTCTAGGATTTACTCTGTAAAAGATTTTATCACATGTGGGACGGTAGGGGTAATATATCTTCTTAGTTGTCCATGCAGGTTTCAATACATTGGCAGGACCACCAGAGCGTTCAAAATTCGGATTGACGAGTATTTATCGAACATACGGAGGGGTTTCATTGGACATAGCGTCTCATGGCACTACCGTCAGTTTCATAATCGTGATACATCAGTATTGAAAATTATGGTCATAGAAAAATTCACCCCCCATTGGAGGGGTAGTAATTTAAAACGCCATATTTCACATCGTGAAACCCACTGGATATTAGACATGCAATCCTATAGCCCTTGGGCCCAGAACATAGAATGGGATATAAATTGCTATATAGATATAGCTAGAGCTATCCTTCTATCTCTGTAACTAAGACATACCGTCAGGATGAAGAGTTCCCCTTTAGTTTAATAACTTTCTTTTTTCCTCTGCTAAATAGTTCGCTCCTCTGCTAGATAAAAAAAAAAAAATTCCCTCTGCCAAATAATTCCTTTTTTCTATGCACACACATGCACTCCTTTTTGTGGGTTTATATAATACGTTTAATGCCATCTACTCTTTCCAATATGTCCGATATCGGATGACTCATCTTGCCCATAATGAGATTTCCCTCCCCTATTCAGAAGGAGATGAATGGGCGACATGCGTTGTCTCAGCACAAATGCTCTGATCAACATTATATGTATGGATCTATGTGTATGAGCTGGTGGCATCCTTTTTTCATTAATATTTTTTGGTTCCAAATGCTATTTTGTTAAATCATAATTTATGTAACACAATAAGTGAGGTTGCTGTTTGTTATGAATTTTAAAAGATATGGAGCAATACCATGTTTTTTAAACTTTTTTTAAACTTTCATGTACAAATTTTTAATAAGTTTTATATATATATTTTTTGACTACTCAGTTTTCTTTTTCCGGCAATATGATTGTGATAATGTGACTGTTTTTATTATATATACCTGGCACAGCATATTAACATTTACAGACCTGTAAAGGATTTGGTCACACTGTGAACTGATTGGGAAATTATCCCAATCTTGGTTCCGGTGTCATCCTGCCTGCAGAGAGAGATACTTATAGAGGTGTGGTGTGTGACGTCTGGCTTCAGCCTCCTTTCCCAGTGGATGCCTCTTAGGGAGAAACGCAGCATAAGGGGAGCCAAGAAACCTGACGTCACCACATAGCAGCTGACTAGCTTGAATGCAGCAGTGTCGCTAAACTTTCCGTATTTTTGATCTTCTGCAAAAAAAATTTGATGCCGGCCGTGTTTTTGTTTTAATAAATAAGTTTTTACCTATTACACTATAAGGTTTCTCCTGCTTTTATAATCCACATATGGCGAGAGTTACTAAGAGTCAGCCTGGCTACATAGAACTAACAGCGCATATGAAGGAGTGAGCCTGTGTAATCAGATCAGCTGTTCCATCCGATCAGCTGCTCCAGTATATGGGATCTCTTTACATCGCTACCCTGATGCCAGTGGAGGATCCCGGGTGGATGGATGACTGAATGAGAGGATCTCACCAGCTGTTCCTGGATATGTTTTGAGCCCAAAAGACCCCCGTGATAGGGGTCCCATGGATCTGGTAAGCGGCCACCTTTTCTCATTCTATCGCAAGATTCTGGTTCACAGAGAAAGGATTATCTCATCTAGGAAGCATATACATATATTTATATTGCAGGACTTTCTTAGTTTGCCTTCCTTCAATTATCTATTCCTTCAGTGGACTTTTTTTGCTATATTTTAACTGTTCATAGATTATCTCACTGGAAGGCACAAGATCCAGTATTTATGTTGTTACTTTTACATATTCAGGCTGAGGGAGTTCCCTCGGTCTGATGGTTTTTTGTGACAATAGTAGCACACCTGAATATAGTTACCAACTTAACAAAACTGAAAATTCAGTTTTTTTAAGGTTGCAGCACTTTTTGGTCAGTTGTCTTATTTCACTCACTGGATAGTTTATTGTTTATTATTTTTTGTAATCTAAAGAAAATAATTTATTTTATATGTGCAGAATTGTGTGGAAATATTCTGCCTTTCACTATTTGAATCTACATCACTTCTTAAATAAAATATCAATTTTGGGGTTAGCGCGGATTACTTGCAATATTTAATACTGCTTTAACTAAACAACTAAAACTACCAAAGTCAAACTAACTTTTAATTTAAAAGAAACTTTTTTTTTTCTGTTAAAATTCATACAAAGGACTGATTTATGAATGAAGGCTACATCTGCAGCCTCCATTTGTAAATTGATGAAGATTGGTATGAGGCCAGGGGCCATTACATCGAAAGCTCAGCCTTGCAGGTTACAAGAGAGTGAACAGCTCTCCTTGTGTAATCAGAAGTTGTCTGCTGTCATTTTGACAGTCATTTGCTGTACTATTGAGAGTTCCTGTCAGCGGTCTTTTATACACTATGGGTAATTGTAAAACACAGATGTACTATGTTGAAATTACTCATTAAGGTCATGCAAAGTACTTTGGAGACATACAAGGGTCGCTTAGCACATAGCAACTCATTAGATCTAATTTAACTGCAGTTAACATATGATTTCTGATAGGCTACTGACTTTTAACATACTCATTGCTTTGCCTTATTAAATCATCATGATTGTGGTTTCAAACTGTCATTTTTCTCAGCCACTTAATGTTTCAGCAGGTTGATCAAGTTTAATAATCTTACAGTACCTGCATTAGAAGTGAGAGTCACTATCTGAAAACAGTACAAGATAATCACTTGACATAATCAGAGTAAAACATGTAAACAAAGTAATGAGATCATAGAATAATATACAGTCATTTGTCTTTCTAATCTCAGAGGAAAGGATTACTACTATGGGGAATAATTATCTAAACAATGAGACACCCTGCCTTGTTTGTCACACACACTTCATTCTAATGTATACTGTTTAGCGTGATAAGCATATACAGTATAGGCTTATTTAATGAACTGCAAAGATGCAAAACACAATGATGACATAAAAAGTGCAGTAACTATAGGACAGGAACTTTTAAGCCTAGGTTCACACTGACAGCAGGATTTAAATCGTGTGAGTTCAGCTGAACTCGCACGATTTCATACCGGCATGTCATTCTCGACTTCGGGGGGCGATTTCAGAGACATCTGTGCAGGATGTCCAGAAGTCGCCAAAAGTAGTACAGAAACTACTTTTGGAATCCGTGCGGTGCCACAAAGTCGGTGTCGCACTAATTCGGACAGTGCCATTGTCGGCAATAGCCGCTGATTTGGCATGCGATTTGACATCTCATGTAGGTCAGTGTGTGTCAGGTAGGTCAGTGTATGTCAGCTAGGTCAGTGTGGGTCAGGTAGGTCAGTGTGGGTCAGGTAGGTCAGTGTATTTCAGGTAGGTTAGTGTGTGTCAGTGTGTGTCAGGTAGGTCAGTGTATGTCAGGTAGGTCAGTGTGGGTCAGATAGGTCAGTGTGGGTCAGGTAGGTCAGTGTGGGTCAGGTAGGTCAGTGTATGTCAGGTAGGTCAGTGTGGGTCAGGTAGGTCAGTATATGTCAGGTAGGTCAGTGTGTGTCAGTGTATGTCGGGTAGGTCAGTGTGTGTCAGTGTGAGTCAGGTAGGTCAATGTGTGTGAGGTAGGTCAGTGTGGGTCAGATGGGTGAGTTTAGTAGTCAGCATTGATGGGCACTGGTAAGCCATGCAGCAGCCAGCAAGTGAGCTTTTACCCCCTGCCACACAACATCACCCCCCTCCACACAACCCTACAGCCCCCCGGTGCCAGGCTCGGACTTCGGGCTGAAGCCTCTGGTCTTTTTGCCACCTAGCAACGCTGCTGGTTTTATGGTTGATGAGATCAATTCCCCCTGTCTCTGTTGAGAATCTTCCAGAGTTCAAGGAGGTACATACAAGTCTCTGACCTGAATATTGACTACCTTCTGGTCAATTTATGGGGAGGTGTGCCCAATAGGTGGTCAAGGAGAAGGTAAATAAGCTTGAACCTGTTCTGACCTATTCTTCCCCTGGAAGAAGGGAGACCGTGTGTTTCAGGGGCTGTTAAGCCTTCCTGTTTTCCTGCCTGGCTGCTGGACCTCTCCCTCCCCTGGATCGAGCCCATGAACTTGCTTCTACTGGGATTCATGAGTAGAGCCCAATCTCCTGAGCTGCATTTTATCTATGGTCCCCAGCTGTGGATGTTATAAACTGCTCCAGTAGGCCTAGTGTGCTGTCCATCTTGAGCTCTTCAGTTGCAAGAACTCAGATTGTTCCAGTCTGCTCCTAATAATTGTCTAAACCTGTCCTGTGGTAGTCAGCTGCGGGAAGCTTTTAGACTGTTCCAATTTGTTACATGTCCTCCTCATGCTCTAATATTCTCCTGGTCTACAGCTGGTAGTGAAACAATGTGTTACAACTGATCAGTGGAAAGGTGCCTCTGCTAATTTTGTGCCTAATATTCTTCTGGTCCACAGCTGGGAGTGAAAGACTGTGTTGCTATCATTTAGAGAAAGTGTCCTCTGCAAGATTTGTGCTTTGGCATTTTGGAGTATCCCATACCTCATTGCCTTCCCCAGTTAAAAGTTTTTTAGCAATTAACATCAAAAACCAGAGGTCTCCAAACTGCAATCTACAGGTCAGATGTGGTCCTTTGCTTGCCTTTATCTGGCCTTTGGGTCACTATCTCTCCCACTGATACGAGGCACTATTCCTCCCACTGTCAACAAGGTTGAGGCACCATTTCTTTCACTGACACCAATAGTGGGGCACTATTCCTCTTGCTGACAACAGCAATGGGGCACTATTTCTTCCACTGTCACCATTGATTAAGCACTATTCCTCCCACCATAATATGTGAGAAGGGGTCTCCCAAGGAGAATTGGGATTTTAAGGGCAACTGGGTAATGGTACACAACCAAGTAATGATTTATAACAAATTGTCATTTATTAAATACAGTATTGTAAAAAGCCAATATCTGCATCAAGATTGCAATTTGACTATTTAAGAACAACATCAAAATGTACAAAAAATCCACTAAATTCGAATAAGTATTGTCTCCTAGATGGAGATTACGCCCCACGCGTTTCAGGAACTTATACTTTCTTCAGGGGCGGTTCCTTGAGGAAGACAATGTACATCTATAGTAAAACATAAATCAACATTGAGAAACATATAAACAGAATGCATGAAGTGAGCATCGTTAAAGGCAGGGGAGTGCAAGAAAATCATGATCTCAACCCATGCAAGACCAACCCCACCTCTTAAAAAAAACTAAAAAAATGTATATAAATTAATTGTATATAAATTAAAATATAACCTGATGAAGGAAGAAAATGACTTCACTGCTGTGTACAATCTGACTTGAAATCAAGATGGAATCTGAAACATAGAGACGAAAAACAAACAACTGTTTGAGAGCTGGTTCTCAAATTTTCCGTCAAAAAAACTTGTTGGAAATTCTGAGCGTGTGTACACAATTTGGACGCACAAAATTCCATGCATGCTCTGAATCAAGTATTTTTGGCTAGTACTGTCTATTGATATGTAAACCAATTTGTTAAATCAGAAATTAGTGATCAATAATAACATCTAGTTAACATAATTACATTTTTGACAAGAAATATGTTGAATAATGCTATACCTGGCTCAAGCTGGGCTCCTCCACATCTTCCTGGGTGGAAGGCGCAGGTTGTACGTCGGAAGCCTCATCTGATCTGGAAGAAAGTGTGGAAGGAAGAGTGGAAGGAAGGGTTGAGAGTGATGGCCTGATTTCAGTCTGGTCTGACAAAAACTGAAGTCTGTTGTAGTACCAGAGCCTGGGGACATATACGTCATCTGCTGCTGCTCCGGATCTCATGGAATCATGGACCTTTTTGCACTCCCTATTATATGTGCTCCTCAGGCCACGAATTTTGGCCTTCAAATAGGTGATGTCTGCCGTGGGAATCACTGGCTTCACCAATTCCAACAGTTGATCAACCACCGCCTTCCTCTTTAGTTTGTTATTATAAAAAGGGTGTTTCACCTGCCACAGATAGGGCAGCTCTCTATATTTATCAATGATGTTGGGGAGGAAGTCATGGTCATTGAATTTATCCATATTCTCTGCAAGACACAACACAAGGCAAACCCTAATGTCAGGCTAAACTCTCATAATCTTGTCCCAATATAGGCCTCAATCTATAAGCAGTATAGGCCACTGATGCCCCAAGTTAAAATGTTACCTTCGCTAGCACGATCGGCGCTTATGCTACTCCGCCCTCCGCTCACAGATCGTACGTACGACGCATGCATGTTATGATTTATATACACTGCACATGTGTGAAACTCCACCCCTGACCTTCTTTCTAGTATTTTCCCCACCCCTTCTCTTTTGGCGCAGTGGGAGAGCACATGGCGGAGAGACAGCAGGTGCATGAGAGTAACAGCAACTACGAAAGCCCGGAGCCACAAATGTCCCAATCCAGGAGGTTTAAGGCCTCAAATATGTCCTTTGTTGAGATGGTGGAGATGGTGGACATCTTGAAGAGGGCCGACTATGAAGGGAAATATGGACCGTACAGAAACCAAAATGTGAGAAAGACCAAAATCATGACTAGTCTGCAGAAGAATTTTGGGGTATGACGATCCAAAGATCAACTGAGGAAACAATGGTCAGACCTCAAATTGAGGGAGCAGGATCAGTACAGAAGAATCAAGAGTGCTGCAAAAAAGTAAGTACCGGTATTTTGTCGTGTGTTCCTATTATTATTATTACTTTTGTGCTGGTCCATTTTTTTTTACTGTTGTACAGCTTAAAATGGGCAGTTTCAGGTTTGTGGGCACAGTAATCGCTAGTAGTAAATATCGTTCGTCCGTCCACTAATATGATGTTTTTGGCAGATGCAGGTTAACTACAGTTGTTCATGCCTATTTTGTATTAATAGAAGTTTGTTGTCTAGATGTGTTTGTAACTAGAATGAAATGCAAACTTGATTCAGTGTAAGGAGAGGACACTCATCAGCTGTTTACACATCTGGACGCAGGAGCACTAGTGTTATACACCAGAACTCCCTTTTTAGGGTGTCCCACGCAGGTGCTCTAGTGGATACTAGGGGTCTCTACATGTGTGATACTTTACCAAAAAAGGTAAGTATTCCAGCTTGAAGAAAGGCAAAAAATAATGTCTTCAGCTTGGAACTCTGCCAAAACAGACAATTGTATGACTCTTCCAAGCAATGTTTCATATTCCTATTTCTTGCCTCAAATATCTTTGTGCTAGTATACCTTTTTTTAAATTGACATAGGAGAGAAAAGACTCGGGACATCCGAGGACACCGGGGACCCCCAACCTCCTAAAGAAGGGGAAGTCAACACACCACAACCTGAGGATGTGGAGGGAGGTTCATGAAGTGGTTGAAATAGTGACCACAACAGGTGAGTGTCTGAGACTACAGCTTCAGGTAATAGATGTATGCCTGCATATTTATAATACATGGTGTGTTTTTTTTATTTTAGGTGATGTGGATGTTGTGGAAGAAGAAACTCATTTCACCAGTGCAAGTGCACTCGTCCTCATTGGGGAGATCATGGTGTGCAATCGTGATTTAGAAAAGATAAAGGAAAACATCAATGATGTTCAACAAAAAATGAAGAATATCGTTGATGTTTTAGGCAGAATCTAAAACACACAAAAATTGTACCGTTTTGTCGTGAAATTTGTTATTTTAAATCAAGATTTAAAGTATTTTAAAAGCCAGATTTTGAAGATGCACACAGTGTGTCAACATGTGCTATCTGCCATCACGGGATATCAATGTACGCGTTTTGTGGGTGCAACCCCTTCCTCGCAACTCAAGTAGATGAGAGGAAGGAGTTGCACGTCCATTGATCCCCCATGATGGGAGCTAGCACATGTTGACATTAGGCATGGGATCAGGAGTGAAGGAGTCCACATTTGACTCCCAATTTGTGTGCCTCTTCAAAATTTGGCTTCTACAGGGGTGACATCACCCCATCTGATGAAGGCAAGATCAACACAGTTTTAACATACTAATGTCTGATATTGCCTTCACTTTTTCAAAGTTGAACTTTGTAAGTTCCTGAGTTGTGTATGTTATGGTTTTAAACATGCCTGTTTAACCAAAAAAAGGATATTTATAATGTCAACCATAAAAATGTTATACAACAAAGATGCTGGTTTGTTGAAAACCCCTTTTCTAACGCACCTGTGAATGTGCTTGGAGTAAAATGTTTTATACTCAACAATGTATGGCTTCTTCTTTCAATGCTCAATACCAGTTTTTGGAGTAAGTTGGTGTTTATGGTGACAATGGGGGTTATTTACTACAGGAAAATCCACTTTGCACTACAGGTGTACTTTTAGTGCAGTTTCAAGTGCACTTACAGTGCACTTGTAGTGCAAAGTGGATTTGCCTTTAGTAAATAACCCCCACAGTGCTCTAAAATTGGCCCCAATCAGGCCATTTTAGGCACTCAAAACAATTCATGGTGCTGAAAGGGATGATTATTTTTATCAATAATGCATTACATACAGTAACAAAAAAAAACAAAGTATGTCTGTAGCACAACATAATAGTTAGCTGAAGCAGAGATTGTCACCTTATGTATCAAATAAATAACGTTTGCACTATTGAAGAAAATGGCCAAAAAGAAAAGCCCATTGGGGAACCTAGGAGACAGCTAAAAGAAACAGAAGCAGTAAATCAAATGAAATATTAGTTCAGTTTAAAATATAAATGTATTTTAAAAGTGTTTCACACATTTGCTGGCATATCAATGGCCCCACTACTAAAGTACGCCAGATATTTTTGTCTTACTTCGCGGCGCTTTGGGGGGGCAAGCCAGGAAGACCAGCTTCAAGTGCCGTCAGGGTTGAATGATCAGGAAAGCCGGCCTCAGTCCCAACTTTCTTCCCCTGCTGTCTCTGCCTCTCCACTCCAGAAGGGGCGGAGCCACCAGTGCATCGGCGTCATGCCTTGTGCCCTAGTGGGAGACTTCCACATCCAGCGTTGTCCCCACCTTTTGAGCACAGTACACCATCCGGGCGATGGGCGGGGATCTCTGCTGCGTTCCGCCGCACTCTGGCGGGCGCGCTGTGGTTCGTCCCCCTCACCGCCGTCTGCATGACTTTGGGGGCGGAGGCTACGGCGGACGTCCGGGTATTTAGGCGGGGGTTTTGGCATGGCTAGTTTTCTTCTCACTTGGCTCCCTCTTCACACTGGCAAGAGATCACATTGGTAGGCATTACCTTCACACTCATATCTATATATGTCACTTCACCAGTAGACCTACCATCCATATATGCACATCTTGGAGTATTATTTGCAATTAATTTCATTTATTCACCATTTTTTCGTTTGTCTTTCCCTTTTCCTTTCCCTCCTATCCTTAGTTTTTCTTGTTCTCCTTCTTTGCTAACTCTCCTTCACTTTTTCCTCTCTTTTTTTCTCTTACAACCCCCTCACTCCTTCTCTCATACTTCCCATTCTTTTCACACTATCTTTCCCCATGTTCTGCAGGACACTCCTGTATTTCCTGCACCCCAGCCTACCATTTTGTACTCCCATTACATTATGACATTAACCATTTCAGTTACATATATACATATTTATGTACTTTATCATGGTAAACATGCCGTGTAGCATTTATGGGTCACTCAGGAGATTGCGATATTAACCATCTCAGCATATATATACATCTATATTTCACTACAGTGAGTACGCCCTGCTAGATTCATGGGCAACACATGGGTTCACATCTCTTTATCTTCCTTTTGTCCTCTGCTTTGCTCTTGTTTTTTTCATGCTTTGCAGGACACCTTGCACCCCTTATACTCAAGTACATCACTTTAGATGTTTAGGACATTTTTATACATAGAGCAAAAAAAGGGGGGTAAGATAAAAGAACCGTAACACTCTGTAATTTAAGTATAATTTGTAGCAGACTGAGGGTTAGGTCCATGCAAGTCTGCATATAATTAGAGACACCTGCTAACACCAATCAATAGTAGGTGTGTTCCTCAGAATTCATGCAGCATATGACAAAAAAAGGGGGAGAAAAAGTGAATTCATTAGTGAGGAACAGGCAGGAGTCAGTGTAAATTTAAATACTATTTAATGAAAAAAGACTCACAAAAATCTAAAAGACAGCTTAATTCACTCTGAGTACCAAAGATCACCTACCCCCAACTGGCTGACACAGCTTCCGCCCCTGAAGGGAATGTTTAAGTGCGGTCGCTGTTCAGTTTGTAAGTACGTTGAACGTACAAGCACATTTTCCGACTCTGAGGGCAAAAAACTTTTCAAAATTAATAATTTTATTAACTGCAATACAACCAGGGTGATCTACATGCTCACCTGCCCCTGTGGGAAACATTATGTGGGGAAAACTAAGAGACCACTGAGGGTAAGAGTGAGTGAACATATCCAGTCTATTCTGGGTAAGGACGATGAACGACCTATTCCCTTACACTTCTTGCAAGCACACGGCGGCAACCCCGAGGGGCTTACTGTTAAAGGTATTTACAGGCTCAACCTCCCTCTGAGAAGGGGTGATTTCGACAGGATTCTGTACCAGAAGGAGAAGATGTGGATATACAACACCAACAGTATGCACCCCCATGGGTTAAATAATGAGTGCAACCTCGGGGTATTCCTAACCCCATAAATTTATTGGTGGTTACTTGTCCACATCTTCTCCTAATGGTCGGAGTTTTATGTCTGTAGCCCCCACCGATAACCCCATGGCTCTGTTCTTCATCGAGATTCTCCACAGTCCGGTTTTTTTTTTTTTTTTTCTCCCCACCTCCATTCTGTCCTTTCTTCTTATCTTTTCCCTCCCCTCCTTCCTCCCTCTCCTATTCCCGGTTTGCTCTTACGGATTCGCTCAGTTAGTCATGTTTTATGTTTCTTCTTTGTGTATGGCTGTCAGTGAACAGCGTGGTAGCTCTGGCAACGAGACGCCGGAACCCACGTGATCCCGTCTCAATACTATATAAGTTGATGAGGTCTGCTACTGCGCATGCTCTGATGAAATCCGATCTACGGATGAAACGCGTCAGCATGACGCCATTACGCTGCTCTTAGTGTATCGGCTGACTAACAGATCCACCTATCAGCCTTGATCACACTGACCCGCGAGACCAGCGGCTGCCTGAATCCTGTCACAGTAACTAGCCGAGGGGGAGACTGCTACCTCAGCTGCCTGGACTTTATGCGCAGCACCCATGTGAGTCCATTCACTCTCATTGCCCACTTGCTAATCACGCTTGAGGCACACTTTGGATGACTCCCCACTGGATTGGACCATCTACTAAAAGGAACTCCACAAACAGGAGATGGTGACAGTTTCAACTTTTCTTTCCTGACGTGGACGGCAAGCAACACCGGGTGAGATCCTACCTTTTTGTATCCGTGATTCGGGACTGTTATTTTCAGTTACTCACTGTGTATGCTAGTTGGCTTCCGTCCCACAGTGTCAGCCTACTACCAATCCTGCCTCCCCTATTTTAGCTGCCTGCACGTTCCATCCATACTTCTTGGTCTGCAGCCTTGTGAGCCATCCCCGGCCTAGAGAGGCTCCGACCTGCCTTCCCACATATACTTGTGCTCTGCAGCGGTTGCGGTGTCTTCCATTCTTTCATGGGCCTTCCCACCACGGCCCCTCAACATCACTGCCCCCCCTCATAACGGCCAGTCCTGCCTTCTATATTACTATTCAGTGCTGATCAAGTTCTGTTGTCACAACCACCCAACATTTATTCAATCAACTGCTGTCCTTCCCCCATGCTATTTGGACTTCAAACAATGTTTTGCATATATACTCTATGTCTTGATATCATGGATGTCTAATTATAGTGAATGATTTCTAATGCCTATTACGAGTGGTTGGTTGTGATAGGTGGCCATCTGTGTCTGCACATGACTGCTTGGTCTTTTTAATGGTGATGGTACCTGAGTTATCAGGATATTTTCTGGATTGGTGTATATTGTGAGTCTTTTTTCATTAAATAGTATTTAAATTTACACTGACTCCTGCCTGTTCCTCACTAATGAATTCACTTTTTCTCCCCCTTTTTTTGTCATTTTTATACATATTATCTCAGATACACATATAATTTTTACATTCATTTTATTACAGTGAGTACGCTTTGTAACCATCATGGGTGATAGTCGGGTCCATCTCTCTCTTTTTTCACCCTTTTGCCATGCCTGCCCTGCGTCTGATCTCGGTCCTTCATTCTGTGGTCTTCTCCCCCTCAGCTCCTGGGGGAGATGTTTTTCCACTGACCCTTGCCTGGGGTCAGCCCTTGGGGTCAATCGCCTGACAAGTAGGTATTGGATCACTAGCTCTGGCTCCATGTTGTTGTCCAATCATAACCTATACTCCAATATACTCTTTACTTGTTGTTACAGACATCAGATATACACATCAGCCCCTGATGAAGTGGGGAGAGCTTGCGAAATGTTATGGCTATGTTTTTAGGACCACTTTATCATGCTGCTGTTCTTATGTATTTGTCACCTATGTCCATGACTTGTACTGGATGATATTTATTTCAATAAACTCTGTCATTATTTTTACAATCATATACTTATTTTATTTACCTGTGATCATCATGGACACTTTATTTAAAGTCCCACGGGCAAATTTTTGTTTCTCTGTGTATTATAGGGATGGAGGTGTCTCATGTTAGGGAGCAGCTCTCAGACTTTCTTTTTTCTGTTCAACTGAGGCCACATAGTTTGTTGCATTTTTGCGTAGATAATTGTGCATAACGCAGCAAGCAAGCACAATATGGTTCAGTTTATATTCCGCCATGTGGATTGGTGTTAGAAATAGGTGGAACCGGCTGGCCATTATGCCGAAAGCATTCCCCACCACTCTTCTGGCTCTGGCCAGCGGGTAGTTAAAAACCCTCTGGTTCGGGGTGAGGGTCCTCATGGGAAATGGCCTCATCAGATGTTCACCTAGCCCAAACGCTTCATCAGCGACGAACACAAATGGAAGACCAGCCACGTTGTCTTCCGCAGGTGGCAAGCCCAAGCCACCATTCTGGAGCCGTGTGTAAAACTCAGTCTGGGCGATGACTCCACTATCCAACATCCGGTCATTCTTCCCACATCCACATACAAAAACTCGTATGTCGCAGACACCACCGCCAACAACACAAATTATTAAACCCCTTATAGTTATAATAGTATGACCCCGAGTTGGGGGGTGGGACGATGTGGACATGTTTCCCATCTATTGCCTTTCCGCAGTTAGGAAAGTCCCACCGTTGGGCAAAGTGGGATGCCACAGTCTGCCAAGTCAAACAAGAAAAAAAAATACTTTTGCACATAACATTGCAAGCAGATTAGACACAAACATTCTTGGCCAACATCAGTATAACATTTATTTTAAGGAGTATTTAAAGACAAAAGTATAGGGTTCACTTATCAGATTCCTCACACCCTTTGATGGCCCATTTGTAAAAATTTTAGGGGGGGTGGAGTATGTTTTGGACAGGTAACCCTCTCCACTTCATTGAGAGCTGAATGCATAAATAATGTGTGTTACTTTGGCCAGCCCCTCCTTACTTACACTATTGGCAGCCCACTGGACAGGTAAGAAGTGTCATAATACAAGAATATGAATACACACTGTACAAATTGAAGCACATTTTTACATTCTGTAATTACTTATCAAGACAATAGGAGAACAAAACTTTAAACAGTACCATTTGAAAATATTCAGGCAGGCCCTTGCACTACATGCTTTGGTGAATTCATCCATAACATTTAAACACATTTTAGGGGGTGTTTAGGGCAAGCACTACAATGGAGCTGAGAAAAAACATTGTTAAGTGACTAGGCTAGGTGTGTATGGGCCCAGGAGAGCATCCTGGGGAGGTTAGTGAAGGCAAATATGCATGAAGGGACAAAAAAGGAACTTTAAAAGCTTCCAGCATGCATGAGGCCAAAGAGAGCATTCACAGCATATTACATTAATGGTAATTAGGGAATAATGAAATGAATACAATACGCTAACAAACATTAAATACATAGAATGAATGTGATGTTAAAGGATAAAACTTAATAAATAATGATATTTGAAGCGCTTCACAATGTGCATGAAAATGAATATATAAGAATAAATATAAATAGTCAAATAAATCCAGCGGTGAGTAAAAATTCCTAAAAAATCCAACAAACAAAATAGTGTAAAATTATAAAAAATTAGTGACACCAAATGTGTAAGAAAATTCACATAAAAAATCCACATAAAAATAAATATATAGGGATGTATTCAGAAGGTTCAATTATACAGGTGTAGAATCCTGATTGGTATAGAGCTTTTGATCACTAGCAAAGCTGTTTAAAAACACTTGCTTAATCAAGGTGCTCATTGACCTTCATAGTAACAATGTGCTTTTTGCTTCTATTCACAACCAATGTGAGAATCATAAACAGGCAGATAAGAGAAAAAACCAATCATTGTGCAATAGTTAGGATACCAAGGTACACAGGCAAACTTCAATCCACTCACGTGTGCCTTATAATGATAAGGCATATGCAGGTTTTACTATAGCAGTCAGCCGCCTTAGACAGGAGCAGATTCAGTGCAGTACACTGTGTGATACTGCTGATCTGCACAGAGCGTCCTTGGCTCCTCTGAAGTTTGCCTGTGTACCTTGGTATCCTAACTATTGCACAATGATTGTTTTTTTCTCTTATCTGCCTGTTTATGATTCTCACATTGGTTGTGAATAGAAACAAAAAGCAAATTGTTACTATGAAGGTCAATGAGCACCTTGATTAAGCAAGTGTTTTTAAACAGCTTTGCTAGTGATCAAAAGCTCTATACCAATCAGGATTCTACACCTGTATAATTGAACCTTCTGAATACATCCCTATATATTTATTTTTATGTGGATTTTTTATGTGAATTTTTTTACACATTTGGTGTCACTAATTTTTTATAATTTTACACTATTTTGATTGCTGGATTTTTTTAGGAATTTTTACTCACCGCTGGATTTATTTGACTATTTATATTTATTCTTATATATTCATTTTCATGCACATTGTGAAGCGCTTCAAATATCAATATTTATTCTTTTTAAGTGACTCTGAAAACACTCTCTTTTGATAGCAGCCTCACTTGGTTTTATGTGTAATTATCAGCTATTTAGCATCACAGCGCTTTGTGTTTTATATATAAAGGATAAAACTTACCTTAATATAGTCCTTCTGCAGGACCTGAATGATCGCAGAACAGGTCTCTGGAATAATGATTCCCAGAGCCAGGGGAGAGATGCCTGTCGAGAACTTAATGTCCTGCAGAATTCTCCCCGTTGCCAAGTACTGCAAGGTGGCGACGAGCCTCTGCTCGAGAGTGAAAGCTTGCCGCATGCTTGTGTCCTGCTTGGTAATATAAGGGGACAGGAAAGCCAACAGACAGTGAAAACCGGGGTCCATCATCCGGAGATAATTCCTGAAATCATTAGGATCATTCTCCTGGATCTCCCGCAACAAAGGCATATTAGAGAATTGGTCACGCTGGAGCAACCAATTCTTTGTCCATTAACTCCTCGCCCTGTTCCCCCAAGACTTTATTCCCCCAAGACGGGGAATAAAAGATGCAAAGAGGCAGATCGTTTACAGGATACAAGTATAACAATAGAGCAAGGAGGAACAGCAATGAGAACAGGCAAAAATGCATGTAGTGACACTGACATGAAAAAAGAAGCACTGAGTTAAGAACAGTGGGGAGATACTGTCACTATTTTGATGAAGAGAAGCTGAAACTTACTAATGTTATGTAGAAAGTGAGCTAAAGCTAGGAGTAGTGACATCTGGCTCATGTATACATTGTCCTTACGTCTTCCTTTGGGAAGCAATGCCAATTCATAAACCTTTCCTGATGTTCAAAGTGGAAGTGCAGCACACTGGGCAAGGGTGCAAAGTTTACCAGACAGAGCTTCCTGGGTACAATATTCTGGAGTATTTATGAACAATTTTTAGGCAACAGAAGCAAGTAATTACTAACACTGCCACGTAAACACTGCAGCTGTGCTAGCATCAGAAGTTCACTAAATGTATTTTATTACAAGCTTTGTATTATCCTATGCAGCCAGATTTTCACAGAAGATCTAACACTCGTCTTCCCGTTTTATAGTTGTTGGCAATTCAAAGATTTTGCAATCAGGTTGTAATGTGTGTGGCCAGCTTAATATAGGAGCGATGTGAACATTTAGGGAGGAAAGTAGAGACAGAAGTGGTCTTTGCACCATGAGGGTGTAAAGCTGAATGCGTACAGGAACCCCCCTCTGCCAGATAACAGGAAGTGCCCTTCTTTCTTTATATTATACAGTGTGGATTAGAGCTGCACGATTCTGGCTAAAATGAGAATTACAATTTTTTTGCTGAGACTAAAGATCACGATTCTCGTGGCGTGACATCATCTTTCACATTATACAAGAAAATTGGGCTAACTTTACTGTTTAGTTTTTTTTTTTTAATTCATTAAAGTGTATTTGTTCCGAAACTATTGCGTTTTGGAAGACTGCTGCGCAAATACAGTGTGACATAAAATATTGCAATGACCATCATTTTATTCTCTAGGATCTCTGGTAAAAAAAAATTGTATATACAACAAATAGAGCTTTCTTTTGGTGGTATTTGATCATCTCTGCGTTTTTTTTTTTTTTGCGCTATAAACAAAAAAAGACTAACAGTTTTGAAAAAAAAAAAAACAATATTTTTTACTTTCTGCTTTAATACATATCCAAAAAAAAATTTCTTCATCAGTTTAGGTCAATATGTATTCTTCTACATATTTTTGGTTAAAAAAATCCCAATAAGCGTATATTGATTGGTTTGGGCAAAAGATATAGGGGATTATTTACGAAAGGAAAATCCACTTTGTACTGCAAGTGCACTTAAAAGTGCATTGAAAGTGCACTTGGAAGTGCAGTCGCTCTAAATCTAAGGGGTAGATCTGAAATGAGTGGAAGCTCTGCTGATTTTATCATCCAATCATGTGCAAGCTAAAATGCTTTTTTTTACTTTCCTTGCATGTCCCCCTCAGATCTACAGCGACTTTACTTCCAAGTGCACTTTCAGTGCAAAGTGGATTTTCCTTCAGTAAATAACCCTCATATCGTCTACAAAATAGGGGATAGATTTAGGGACTTTTTATTTTTTTTTATTGTTTTTACTGGTAATGGCGGCGATCTGCGATTTTTAGCGGGACTGTGACATTGCGGCGGACAAATCTAACCCTAAGTGACACTTTTTGGGGACCAGTGACATTATTTTAGTGATCAGTGCTAAAGAAAAGCACTGATCCCTATATAAATGACACTGGCAGGGAAGGGGTTAACACTAGGGGGGCAATCAAAGGGTTAAATGTGTTCCCTGGGAGGTGTTTCTAACGGTGGGGGAAGTGGATTCACTGGAGAAAAGGGTAGCTTAGCTGAAACACGATCATTCTCTTTTCCCCCCTGACAGATCAGTGGTGTGCCTTGTTTACATCGGCACACTGCTGCTCCGTCTCTCCTGTGAACGTTCGGCAGGTTGTGGCGGCCATCGCGGCCGCTGGACCTGCTGATTGGCTCCCACTGTGTCCAATCACAGCAGGAGTGGTGCACTGGCGGCACGATAGCGCTTCTAAACCGTATGCACGAAATCACGTACAGGTACGTGATTTTGCGCACCCGGGCCACCCTGCTGCAGTAAATGTACGTGGGGTGGTCCGGAAGCGGTTAAGTTGTTAAATTGCACTCATCTATAGACAGAAGGTTATTCCTTTGATCTGAAATCTTACAATGTTTCTCTTTGTCTCCGCCTAAGTGATGTTGTGATAAACTTGGGAGGCTGCTTGTCTTCTTTTTTTTGACAGCTGTTGGCTTGACAGAGAACACTCTGCACTGAATCGAGGAAATGCTGTGTTTATTTCGCGAGGGGGGTAGAATTGTGATCTTGATTCTTTAATGATTAACCACTTGAGCCCCGGACCATTATGCTGCCTAAGGACCAGAGGTCTTTTTCCAATTTGGCACTGCGTCGCTTCAACTTTTAATTGCGCGGTCATGCAATGCTGTACCCAAACGAAATTTACGTCCTTTTCTTCCCACAAATAGAGCTTTCTTTTGATGGCATTTGATCACCTCTGCGGTTTTTATTTTTTGCGCTATAAACGGAAAAAGACCGTTTGTTATAAAAAAATCCAATAAACTCAATTTTAGTCATACATTTAGGCCAAAATTTATTCGGCCACATGTCTTTGGTAAAAAAAATGTCAATAAGCGTATATTTATTGGTTTGCGCAAAAGTTATAGCGTCTACAAACTAGGGTACATTTTCTGGAATTTACACAGCTTTTAGTTTATGACTGCCTATGTCATTTCTTGAGGTGCTAAAATGGCAGGGCAGTACAAAACCCCCCCAAATGACCCCATTTTGGAAAGTAGACACCCCAAGGAAATTGCTGAGAGGCATGTTGAACCCATTGAATATTTATTTTTTTTGTCCCAAGTGATTGAATAATGACAAAAAAAAAAAAAAAATATTTACAAAAAGTTGTCACTAAATGATATATTGCTCACACAGGCCATAGGCCTATGTGGAATTGCACCCCAAAATACATTCAGCTGCTTCTCCTGAGTATGGGGATACCACATGTGTGGGACTTTTTGGGAGCCTAGCCGCGTACGGGGCCCCGAAAACCAATCACCGCCTTCAGGATTTCTAAGGGCATAAATTTTTGATTTCACTCCTCACTACCTATCACAGTTTTGAAGCCCATAAAATGCCCAGATGGCACAAAACCCCCCCAAATGACCCCATTTTGGAAAGTAGACACCTCAAGCTATTTGCTGAGAGGCATGTTGAGTCCATGGAATACTTTCTTTTTTGACACAAGTTGCGGGAAAGTGACAATTTTTTTTTTTTTTTGCACAAAGTTGTCACTAAATGATATATTTCTCACACAGGCCATGGGCATATGTGGAATTACACTCCAAAATACATTCTGCTGCTTCTCCTGAGTACGGGGATACCACATGTTTAGGACTTTTTGGGAGCCTAGCCGCGTACGGGGCCCCGAAAACCAAGCACCGCCTTCAGGATTTCTAAGGGCATACATTTTTGATTTCACTCCTCACTTCCTATCACAGTTTTGAAGGCCATAAAATGCCAAGATGGCACAAAACCCCCCAAATGACCCCATTTTGGAAAGTAGACACCCCAAGCTATTTGCTGAGAGGCATGTTGAGTCCATGGAATATTTTATTTTTTGACACAAGTTGCGGGAAAGTGACAATTTTTTTTTTTTTTTCCACAAAGATGTCACTAAATGATATATTTCTCACACAGGCCATGGGCATATGTGGAATTGCACCCCAAAATACATTCAGCTGCTTCTCCTGAGTACGGGGATACCACATGTGTGGGACTTTTTGGGAGCCTAGCCGCATACGGGGCCCTGAAAACCAAGCACCGCCTTCAGGATTTCTAAGGGCGTAAAGTTGTGATTTCACTCCTCACTGCCTATCACAGTTTTGAAGGCCATAAAAAGCCCAGATGGCACAAAACCCCCCCAAATGACCCCATTTTGGAAAGTAGACACCCCAAGCTATTTGCTGAGAGGCATGTTGAGTCCATGGAATATTTTATATTTTGACACAAGTTGCGGGAAAGTGACAATTTTTTTTTTTTTTGCACAAAGTTGTCACTAAATGATATATTGCTCAAACATGCCATGGGCATATGTGGAATTACACCCCAAAATATATTCTGCTGCTTCTCCTGAGTACAGGGATACCACATGTGTGGGACTTTTTGGGAGCCTAGCCGTATACAGGGCCCCGAAAACCAAGCACCGGCTTCAGGATTTCTAAGGGCGTTAAGTTGTGATTCCACTCCTCACTACCTATCACAGTTTTGAAGGCCATAAAATGCCAAGATGGCACAAAACCCCCCCAAATGACCCCATTTTGGAAAGTAGACACCCCAAGCTATTTGCTGAGAGGCATGGTGAGTATTTTGCAGCTCTCATTTGTTTTTGAAAATGAAGAAAGACAAGAAAAATGTATTTTTTTTTTATTTTTTCAATTTTCGAAAGTTTGTGACAAAAAGTGAGGTCTGCAAAATACTCACTATACCTCTCAGCAAATAGCTTGGGGTGTCTATTTTCCAAAATGGGGTCATTTGGGGGGGGGGGGGTTGTGCCATCTGGGCATCACCCACTCTTCTAACCACTTGAAGACAAAGCCCTTTCTGACACTTTTTGATTACATGAAAAAATAATTTTTTTTTGCAAGAAAATTACTTTAAACCCCCAAACATTATATATTTTTTTAAAGCAAATGCCCTACAGATTGAAATGGTGAGTGTTTCATATTTTTTTTTCACACAGTATTTGCGCAGCGATTTTTCAAACGCATTTTTTGGGGAAATTTTAATGCACTAAAACACACTATATTGCCCAAATGTTTGATGAAATAAAAAAGATGATCTTAGGCCGAGTACATGGATACCAAACATGACATGCTTTAAAATTGCGCACAAACGCGCAGCGGCGACAAAATAAATACATTTTTAAAAGCCTTTAAAAGCCTTTACAGGTTACCACTTTAGATTTACAGAGGAGGTCTACTGCTAAAATTACTGCCCTCGTTCTGTCCTTCGCGGTGATACCTCACATGCATGGTGCAATTGCTGTTTACATTTGACGCCAGACCGACGCTTGCGTTCGCCTTTGCGCGAGAGCAGGGGGGGACAGGGGTGCTTTTTTTTTTTTTTTTTTCTTTATTATTTTTTTGCTTTTTTATCTTATTTTTAAACTGTTCCTTTCATTTTTATTTTTTTTTTATTAATTTTATTGTTATCTCAGGGAATGTAAATATCCCCTATGATAGCAATAGGTAGTGACAGGTACTATTTTTTTAAAAAATTGGGCTCTATTAGACCCTAGATCTCTCCTCTGCCCTCAAAGCATCTGACCACACCAAGATCGGTGTGATAAAATGCTTTCCCAATTTCCCAATGGCGCTGTTTACATTCGGCGAAATCTAAGTCATGAAATGCTCGTAGCTTCCGGTTTCTTAGGCCATAGAGATGTTTGGAGCCATTCTGGTCTCTGATCAGCTCTATGGTCAGCTGGCTGAATCACCGGCTGCATTTTCAGATTCCCTGTTGGGACAGGAAAGCCAGAGAAAAACATGGAAGACGGTGGGGGGCATTCCCTCCCACTGCTTGCAAAAGCAGTCTAGAGGCTAATTAGCTGCTAGGATTGCTTTTACATGAAAGCCGACCGCTGGCTGAAAAGAATGATACCAAGATGATACCTAAACCTGCAGGCATCATTCTGGTATAACCACTCAAAGTCCAGCAACATACCAGTACGTTGCTGGTCCTTGTTAGGCATATATTGTAAACTTTTTTTTCATGCAGCCTGTGGGCTGAACGAAAAAAAGATATTGATCGGTGGGTATGCCCACCATTAGAATACCTCCCTTCATCCACCCACTTCTAATGATGGGCATACATGCACCATTTATATATGCCGAAGCATGGGGGCATCCTCCCGCAAAAGGCAGGAGCAAATTGCTCCTCCACCCACTGCTGCCCCCACGCTTCGGCATATATGCTGAAGTATGTAACTGTGGTGGTGAAATCACCTCCGACAGCGCTGGAGTCACGGCTTTATATATCGTGGGAGCAAACGCTGTTGCTGTCAAGATAAATAAATCCGTGCTGCAACTGAATGGCGTACCTGAAAACAATAAAATGGTTACCAACAAAACACAGTAAACGGTAAAGTATAAAAAATCTGAAAAGCAAACATGGTAAAACATAATAACAATAAAACATTGCAGAATAGAATAGAGTAAAAAAGAGCAGAACAATAGAGAGAGAATAGAGAGAGAGAGAACAATAAAACAACAACTATTTTTGGTTTTTTTATTTTATATTTTTTTTGTGTTTTTATTTTTTTTAATTTTTTTTTAATTTTTTTTTTTTTACACTTTTTTTTAGTAACTTTTAACTTTTGTAACTCGTTCCAGGTTTGGGTCTCTCAAAATGCAATGGCATCTTGGGAGACCCTGTGTTAGTGTTCCTAGTCTGTGCAGTGCTGAACCCTACGCTAATACTCAACTAATGTATGGTAGCGTTCAAAGCATTCACCCATGCAAAGACCAGGATTGCCAGGACAGGAGGGACAATAAGACCGGGTGTCACGCCTAAATCCGCGCTTGCTGCAGACACGACATCTTTTTTGGGGGGCTTTTTGGGTAGGGGTACTCGGGATGACATAAAGAAAATGCCGCTCATGCAGCCGGCTTACTGCATTTGGTTGGGGAAGGTGAGGTAGAGCACCGTCTGGAAACAGAAGGGCTCTGACGATCTCTTCCTGGAATTTAAGGAAGGATCCAGTCTGTCCTGAAGCTCTGTATAGCACATGAGCGTTCAGCAAAGCCAATTGAAATAAATAAACAGACACTTTTTTGT
The DNA here is from genome assembly GCF_042186555.1 of Aquarana catesbeiana. Lineage (NCBI taxonomy): Eukaryota > Metazoa > Chordata > Amphibia > Anura > Ranidae > Aquarana > Aquarana catesbeiana. The sequence goes on along the minus strand of NC_133327.1, from coordinate 305,896,529 downwards.
ACCAGGGTCTGGCCTTACGGGCAACTAGGTACGGCGCCAACAACTGGTCGTTGAGGTCCACCCCTCCCATATTAAGGTTGTATTCGTGGACACAGAGGGGTTTCTCCACAACACCAGTCGCCGTAGGAATTTGGGTCGTCGTGTCTGCATGAAGGGAGGTGAGAACGAAAACATTCTTCTTATCCCTCCACTTCATAGCGAGCAAATTATTATACTTCAAGCAGGCTCTCTCCTCCAGCCTAAGACGGGAATCTACAAGCCGCTGGGGAAAGCCCCGGCGATTAGGTCGCACGGTGCCACATGCTCCAATCTGCTGATCAAACAAGTGACTAAAAAGTGGCACGCTCGTATAATAATTGTCCACGTACAAGTGGTACCCCTTTCCGAATAAGGGTGACACCAAGTCCCACACTATCTTGCCAGCGCTTCCTATGTAGTCAGGGCAGTTTGTCGGCTCTACGTGACTATCTTTGCCCTCGTAAACCATAAAACTATATGTATAGCCTGTGGCCCTGTCACAGAGCTTATACATCTTGACCCCGTATCTGGCACGCTTGCTGGGAAGGTACTGTTTGAATGACAAGCGGCCAGAAAATTTAATCAGGGACTTATCAATGCAGACAACTTGATGGGGGGTAAACAAGTCTGCAAAACGTTGGTTGAAGTGGTTTACGAGGGGCCGAATTTTGTAGAGCCGATCGTATGCAGGGTCTCCACGAGGACGACAGAGTTCATTGTCGTTGAAGTGCATGAACCGCAAAATCTGCTCGTATCGTGCCCTGGCCATGGAAGCAGAGAACAAGGGTGAATGGTAAATTGGGTCAGTGGACCAATATGACCGCAACTTACTCTTTTTATTCAACCCCATGAGGAGGGAAAGGCCCAGAAAAGTCTTAAATTCGGAGACTGTAATTGGTCTCCAATCTCTGGCAAGGGAGGACTGGGGATTAGCGGCGATGTGTTGACCAGCGTATAAATTGCTTTGGTCCACAATAGATCTATAGAGATCTTCGGTGAAAAACAGTGAATAAAAATCCAGTGGCGTAAAGTCAACTGTTTCCACCTGAATTCCGGGTTGGCCAGTGAAAGGGGGAAGTACGGGTGCTGCAGAAGTGGAGGGTTCCCAATTCGGATTGGCCAATGCAGCAGGAAGGGCACTATGGGCACGACGGGCCTGTCTTTGTCTTCTTGGTGGCAGCGGGACACTACTAGTGCTTGCCACCTCGCCAGCTTGAACTGCACTTATGGGACTCGCCACGTCACCACGTGATACTGCAGTGCTGGATGTACGACCAGGGTGTACTAGGCCGCTGGTGCTTGCCAGTTCACCAGAAGGAATAGCGGCGCTAGTACATCTCTGCTCCATACGAGAGCCCTGCCGTTCTTGCACTTCAAGGACAGAAGAAGATTGGGGTCTGGTACGCCTGACCTTAGCAGGGACCACAAATCTGTCGTCAGAGCTATCTGTCATGGAGCCGCTGTCCTCTACAGGTTCGTATTCTGAGCCTGAACTTGACAGATGAGTGACTTCCTCTTCACTATCTGTCATACTCAGAAACGTGTAGGCCTCTTCACTAGTGTACCTTCGATTTGCCATTTTGGGCTCTAAATTTAGGGGTACACTAGTGAGACTCACAGGCAAAAAAGCTCCTGACTGTCAGCGACTGTATCAAAACGCTACCAAAAAACTGTTAGCGATCGCAGGGATCAGGCCTGACTCTGCGAACGCTGCAGTTATGTGTGCTTAGTGTTTTGTAAGTGTCAGTTATCGATCGATACTGCACTTGGGTGGGCTGGGCAGGGCTGGGCCGAGGAGCAAAACGCAGGTGCTAGCAGGTATCTGGGCTGATCCCGCTAACACTGCGTTTCAGGGAACCCTAAACTGCTGGGGAGTATAGATCTGATCGGATCAGATATCGATCCGCTCAGATACTATAGCACTAAGGGAGGTGTATGCTGCGTGCGTGGGTTTTAGCGGTACTGGCGCTAACCTGACGCTGCCTGGGGCGACGCAGACCTTAGCTGACCCTAAAAATGTAATTTATATCACCGCCGGGCAATTAGGGGGTTAAACCTTTATAGGGTAATAAACGGCGGGTGCCCTAAAACTATAATAAACTGTAATAAACTGTAATAAACTACAAAAAACAAACTAGCTAACCAGCGTCACCCGTAACACTTATACGGTGATCGCTGGTGAAAGGGTTAACTAGGGGGCAATCAGGGGGTTAAAACCTTTAGCAGGTAGTATATGGGGGTCCCTGTCGCTATAAAAACACTGACAGCGAACCTATATACTTACCTCCCTAACTAGCGTCACCTGTGTCACTAATACAGCGATCAGAAAAATGATCGCTTAGCGACACTGGTGACGGGGGGTAATCAAGGGGTTAACTTTTATTAGGGGGGGTTAGGGGGGTACCCTGGACCTAAGGGGGGGTACCCTAGACCTAAAGGGGGCTAACCTAACTGCCCTAACACTTGTAACTGACACAAACTGACACCAATGCAAAAAAAAAAAAAAATGCTACTGGTGTCAGAGTGACAGGGGGTACAGGGGGGTGATCGGGGGGTGATCGGGGGGTGATGGGGGGTGACAAGTGTGCCTGGCGTGTTCTACTGTTAGTGTAGTGTTGTGCAGACTTACTTGATGTCTTCTCTCCTCGGCGCCGGATCAAAAAGACCGACTCGAGGAGGGATGACATCACTTCCTTTCCCTCTGTTTACCTTACAGAGGGAAAGGAAGCATTCTCATTCGCCGGGAGCGATCGGGAGGGGGTGGCCAACAATGGATGGCCTCCCCCTCACCTCTCATCGCCCGGGAAGAAATGGCGACCGCCTCGGGCACCGGGGGGGGGACCGATCGGACCCCCCACCCACGGAAGGCAAATCACGTATATATACGTGATTTTGCCTGTCCGTGCCACCTTGCCGACGTAAATCGGCGTGAGGCGGTCGTCAAGTGGTTAATCGTGCAGCTCTAGGATGGATGTTAATTTGCTTATAACATAATGGATTTACTTTTAACAGCTGCTTACTTTTTTCTACTTCCAGATAGTGTAAAGCCTATCACTAACAGTTTTTTTTTCATGCAACTGACAACTCCATGTGAGGTTAGTCCGGCGATCTCCCCCACTGAGCTGTTGTGTTCTGACAGGGTGGCGCCCTCCCCGCCAGAACACTCTGATCAGTGCTCTCTGTCTCTGGCTGAAATCGCTGATCGTGGGTCAGTCAGCTGCTAGTTTTCCAGCATGCACATCCGACAGAAGCCGGCTTCTGTCGGACAGACCGACATACACACGGGCAGAATGTTGGCCGTTAGACATGTGCAATTCGTTTCGTTCCAAATTTCAACAAATTTGTTAATTCAGAAATATCCAAATTAACAAAAACCCGTTTAACTAATTTTTCCGAATATTCGTAAATTTGAATATTCGAAAATTTGTAAATTCGTTCATTCGTAAATTCGTACATTCGTAAATGCGTACATTTGTAAATTCGTACATTTGTACATTCGTAAATTCCTACATTCGTACATTCGTAAATTAGTGAATTTGTAAATTCGGGAATTCGGAAATTCGGAAATCTGAAATAGTAATTAACTAATAATAACTTAACTATTACTAACTATTAAATTATAGGTATTGTAATTTCCTTTCAAATTTGGCTGTTAGTGAACATAACACATACAAATTTATCTGAAGTTACGAATTATCCGAAATAACGAATGCCATATCCAAACAAATGGAATGTAATGCATTAATAATAATAAATAACAATAATAATAATAAAAACTTTTTATTTTTATTATTTATTATTAATTTGTTCCGCTCCATTTGTTTAGATGCAGCATTCGTTATTTCAGATAATTTGTAACTTCGGATAAATTCATATTTGTTACGTTCACTAACAGCCAAATTTAAAAGGAAATTAAAAAACTTATAATTCAATAGTTAGTTATTGTTTCAGATTTTTGAAGTTTTCGCGTTTTTGGATTTTCAAGTTTCGAATTTACAAATTTCCAAATTTTCGAATTTACAAATGTATGAATTTACAAATTTTCTAATTTACAAATTTACGAATGTACGAATTTACGAGTGTACAAATTTATGAATTTACGAATGTACGAATTTACAAATGTACGAATTTATGAATTTATGAATGTACGAATGTGCGAATGTACAAATGTACGAATGTACGAATTTACGAATTGCGATAACGAATGACCCGAAAAACAAAAGAAAAAAATAAACAAATGAAACGAAAACGAACACATTTTTTGGCAGTGCATATGTCTATTGGCCGTTTTAAAATGTCTCCCGACATTCTGCCCATGTGTACGGGGTTTAAGACTGCCAGAGTACACTGTTTTTTTTTTCAGTTAAAATACTGAATGGTCTGATGGCAAGATTATTGTGTCTATTCATTGTAACACTAAACTCTGGTTGTATGTCATTAAGCCATACTAGATATGTTCGGGTGTTGAGTTCCTTTTCCAAACAAGCCATATCCAGCAGACCACAGAAAGTGGACCTTGCCCAACCTCTGCCCAGTCTGCAGTGTACTGACAGTAAGCCAGATGAAAACCATCTTCCTTTTTTCATATAAAGAAAAGTGATTGTGTGGTTAGTAAATTTTCCAAAATGTCTACATTTCATCAAATAAATTGCTTCATGGCCACATTCAGCTAATATACACTGTATATATATATCACAGACAGCAATACAAAACTTCTCAGAGGTTTTTACTCTTTCCTGCTCATAAAAAAACAAAGGCTAATGCTGTAAACTAAGGATTTTCCTAACTAGGGTTCCTCCAGACGTTAAAGGGGTTGTAAACCCTCATTTTTTTTTACTTTAATGCATCCTATGCATTAAAGTGAAAAACCTTCTGTCATGCAGCAGCCCCCCAGACCCCCGTTTTACTTACTTAAACCTGTTCTTTCTCGCCCCGGGGATGAGCACACCAGCTCTAGCTAGTGTTTTGTGTCCTAATTGGATAGATTGATAGTAGTGCAGCCATTTGCTCCCGCTGCTGTCAATCAAATCCAATAACGCAGGCGCAGGGGGGGTGGGGCCGAGTCCTGCTGTCTGTGTCTATAGACGCAGCAGCAGGACACGGGAGTGCACCCACACGGGTGTCCCGAAGGAAAGCTCTTCTCCGACGGGGCACTCGAGAAGAGAAGCAGCCACGAGCACCACTGAGGGACCCCAGAAGAGGAGGATCGGGGCCACTCTGTGCAAAATAAACTGCACAGAGGACGTAAGTATGACATGTTTGTTAATTTAAAAAAAAAAAATTAGGGTTTAGTAATGCTTTAAGGGTTCCTTGAGCAATAAGCTTTTTTCTTACCTCTCAGATAAGTTCCTAATGACATTATTGTTTTTTTTAGCTATCTGTAAGGGGGTATTTTTTTCCAATGGCCACAAGTGTAAGGCAAGCCATAGACGGTGTGAAAATCACTCAATTCCCCCATCAACACAGTCACTGCTGATAGGGGAATCCTTCTCGTGGATGGTGCGGGAAGTTCCCCCAATGGTGGGCTAAAGCTGCCATCACGTGAAATCATTGTTAAAGCAGCACTCCATGTTAAAAATGAGGCTCCTCTGCGTGTTTATTTAGCTCTTTCAATTCCAACATGGCACAGTGTCCCTCCTATGCTCGAACCTCCACACAGACTCTCTCTTGATTGATGCAGCATTCCTGGGTTGGCGCCGCAGAGCCTGCACCCAACCCCACCAGCATAGATTTCAGTCGCCTAACTCTTAATGACTTTGGCCCACACTATTCCAGGAAGCTGTACCTACTTCACTTCCTTCACATACAAGCTTCTTTTAACCCCAGAGGCCTCACTCCCTAACCCCACTGTGACATATAGGCTTGAGCCATTAGATGCCCCCTGCCACTAAATCACACCCAGTATGCAGGGTACTGATTAGTAGAGGAGAAGCCAATCTCATAAGCTCCTTCACTACCAGGGCACTTGTCATCTGGACCACATCATCCGCTTCCAGTCTGGATGGCTGCTTATGCACCTGGCACTGTTCCAGTTATCATTAGCAGCAGTTCTACAGCTTCCCTTATATAGCTTCCGACTTATTAGAGAATAATATAGCTTCCTCCACTCTTTTGATTCCCTTTTTCAAGCCCTGGTTCTTTGCCATACCCTGCCTGCACCCCTTTACTGACTTCAGACTAGGCAGATTGACTTAACAACAAAGTTCTTTTACTAAATGAATTTAATGTGACAAATGAACAGTTCTCAGAAATATCTTTTGTACACATTCCTGTACAAAGTCCTCTAGGTGCCCTTTTAGTGTGCTCTTATGGTATGTCCCTGGTGCTCCCTTTTGCCCCATGAGGTAGTCATACCTTAATTATGTGAGAAAATCTTTCAGTCCACAAGTCCATTTAGAAGCATAAGTCCATACCCTTGGAACCCCGACTGAGCTCTTGCAAGGGGTGGTAAAGCAGTAAAGTGGCAATTACATCCTCAGCAGCACCCTCCTTCTCTTCCCATGCAGAAAGCAACCAAAAGACCTTTTACCTAGATACAGGTCCCTTTGATATGTTTTGTTCAGCAGAGGGCGGTACTTCTCAGAAAAGCCTGGGAAAACCTGGCCAGCAGAGTTAACCCTTACCTCAGACAGCACCACTTCTGCTGGATTATGAAATGGTACTAATAACACAAATAACACAGCAGGAAATATACTTAACCCAGAAAGATAAGAAAGATAATTAACACAGGTAACACAGTAATACCTTATTGGGCATTTGCTTACATGCCTGGGTTGTTATAACTGTATTAAAAAGTGTCTATAACATTGTATGTTCATAACTACTCTTGGTAAATTAACTAATAGCCTGTATGAGGAATATGAACATGACTCATAAAATTATTCAGTAACAGTGCAAAATAATATGTGGCTGGTCACCTATGACAACCAATTACATTTCAGCTTTGTACTTTTAGGAGATGGAGTAAAATTGTTTTTTGACTGTTTGCCCTGGGCTACTATACTTTTTACATTTATTGTTGCCTTATTAGATAAATGATCATTGTCCTCAACCTTCTAAAATTGTCTGCATGTAACGTTTTCTCAGAAAACATGAATTGCATAAAATTACCTAGAAATAGAATAATAATGTGCAGCCTGGTTGTGCATATGGGAGATGAACTATTGCTTTAATCATTGTTGCTTACATGACATCCAGAAATGGTTCTTAGCAGCTTGCGGAGATTGTAGAATGTTTAAGCAGACAGTAGAAATAAATGAAGATACTGAATGCAGTAGTCCTGTGCAAAATAACTTGTTTTTATGTAAAATTTATATACAGTGGATATAAAAAGTCTACACACCCCTGTAAAATGTCAGGTTTCTGTCATATAAAAAAATGAGATAAAGATAAATACTGGTAATTTCAGAACTTTTTCCAACTTCAATGTGACCTATAAACTGTACAACTCATCTGTCATGTAATTTCAGAACTTTTTCCACCTTCAATGTGACCTATAAACTGTACAACTCAATTGAAAAACAAACTTTAATCTTTTATGGGAGGGAGGTAAAAATAAAAAAAAATAAATAATGTCGTTGCATAAGTGTGCACACCCTTCTATAACTGGGGATGTAACTGTGTTCAGAATTAAGCAATCACATTCAAACTCATGTTAAATATGAGTCAGTACATACCTACCATCATTTAAAATGCCTCTGATTAACCCCAAATAAAGTTCCGCTGTTCTTGTAGGTCTTTCCTGACATTTTCGTAGTCGCATCCAATAGGAAAAGCCATGGTCCGCAGAGAGCTTCCAAAGCATCAGAGGCATCTCATTGTTAAAAGGTATCAGTCAGGAGAAGGGTACAAAAGAATTTCCAAGGCATTAGATAGCAACATTAAAGGATCTACAGGAATATCTGACAAGTACGGGCTGTGTGGTACATGTGTCTGGGCTATGGGGTAGAGTGGCAAGACAGAAGCCTTTTCTTACAAAGAGAAACATCCAAGCCAGCTAAATTTTGCAAAAACACATCTGAAGTCACCCAAAAGCATATGGGAAAATGTGTTGAACTTTTTGGCCATAATTTCAAAAGATATGTTTGGTGCAAAAACAACACTGCACATCACCAAAAGAACCCCATACCGTGAAGCATGGTGGTGGCAGTATCATGCTTTGGGGCTGTTTTTCTTCAGCTGGAACAGGGGCCTTAGTCAAGGTAGAGGGAATTATGAATAGTTCCAAATACCAGTCAATATTGGCACAAAACCTTCAGGCTTCTGCTAGAAAGCTGAACATGGAGAGGAACTTCATCTTTCAGCATGACAACGACCCAAAGCATACATCCAAATCAACAAAGAAATCGCTTCACCAGAAGAAGATTAAAGTTTTGGAATGGCCCAGCCAGAGCCCAGATCTTAATCCCATTGAAAATCTGTGGGGAGATCTGAAGAGGGCTGTGCACAGGAGATGCCCTCGCAATCTGACATATTTGGATTGTTTTTGCAAAGAAGAGTGGGCAAATATTGTGCCATGCTGATTGACTCAAACCCAAAATGATTGAGTGCTGTAAAAAAATCAAAAGGTGCTTTAAGAAAATATTAGTTTAAGGGCGTGCACACTTATCAACCATATTATTTCACTTTTTAAGTTTTACTGCCCTCCATCTAAAAGATTTATTTTGTTGTTCAACTGAATTGTGAAATTTATAGGTCACATTAAAGTGGTTGTAAACCCTTACAATCCACTTTTGACTACAGGTAAGCCTATAATAAGGCTTATCTGTAGCTACCCTGGATATCTCCTAAACCTGCACGGTTTAGGAGATATCCCCTGAATTAGCACATGCACACTGAAGCCATGGCACGTTCGTGGCACTGCTTAAGTTAGTGTGCCGTTACCGGTGGCTCCCGCCGGTAACGCAATAACGCATCACGTCATTGCAGCTCCGGCCAATCACAGCCCACGATACCCGGAAGTAACTCCGGGAGAGATGTCGGGGACCACTGCGGGGGCTTCGATCTAAGGTGAGTATTTCATAATGAGCTAGTATGCTATGCTTTAAAGGTGGAAAACGTTCTGAAATGATTTTTCTTTGTCTCACTTTTTTACATCACAGAAAACCTGTCATTTTAACAGGGTTGTGTAGATTTTTTTTATCCACTATATATGTGTTTTTAAAAGTACTGTGTCGAATAAAATTTTGTTAATTTTATATACTTGTCACCCTTTTTCTAGGTACAGTTGTACCTTGGATTACGAGCATAATTCGTTCCAGAAGAATGCTTGCAATCCAAAGCACTCATAAATCAAAGCAAGTTTCCCCATAGAAGTCAATGGAAATTTGTTCCACAGCGACTTCTATTGTATGCAGTACCGCATGTGGCCTGAGGTGGGGGGGCACCAGAGACACTCGGAAACACTCAGGAAAAGCGCTTGGAGCCGCTCGGATGCACTCAGAAACACTCAGAGAGGCTCGGAAACACTCGGGAACCGAGTGTTTCCGAGTGGCTCTGAATGCATCCGAGCGGCTCCGAGTTTAACTGGTGCCCTCCACCTCTGGCCAAATGAGGTACTGTACACTGCAGAGGCTTGAATCCTGCTCATTTTCCAAGAAAATGCTTGCAAACTGAGTCAGGATTTAAAAAAAAATAATAGCTCGTATGGCAAAACACTCGTTAACTGCATTACTCGCAATCCGAGGTATCACTGTAAATATATTTCTTAGGCTAGGTTCACACTTATGCAAATTGGATGTGGGTTTTTCTGCATCCAATTCAGATGACAGGAGGCTGTGTCCGGCTCTCAATGGAGCCGGTTCACACACCTCCGGGGCGGAGCACACTGCAGAAGGGTCCTGTGCGTCTTTGGCTGTGTTTCAGGTCCGAATTCAGGCAAAATTCTGACCTGATTCGCCCCTGAAATGGAGAACAGGGACGCACCGACCCCCCTGCTGCAAGTCGCTCCGCATATAGCGTGAACCCAGCCTAAAGGTGCTATTGACATGAAATTTTACCACATGTCGGTAACAACCCATGCAATCCGTACATACAAAGAAACCAAAACAGATAAGTTCAGAAATTAAGTTATGTGTAATAAAATGTAATGACACATGGAAAAAGTATTAAACATGGTAACTGAAATGTATTCAATACTTCAGCTTCTAACATCAGCTTGTTCAATTAGACCCCTTTCACACTGGAGGCTTTTTTCAGGCGTTTTAGCGCTAAAAATAGCGCCTGTTAAGCGCCTGAAAAAAGCCTCAGCTGCAATTCCAGTGTGAAAGCCCGAGTGCTTTCACACTGGGGCACTGCGCTGGTAGGATGTAAAAAAAAGTCCTGCAAGCAGCTTCTTTGCAGCGCTGCAGGAGCGGTGAATACACTGCTCTTAAAGCGCCCCTGCCCATTGAAATCAATGGGCATCACCGAACCGCTGGCAAAGCGCCGCTGCAACAGCACTTTGCTGGCGGTTTTAACTGCTGCAAAAACTACGGTAAAGCACCACTAAAAATAGCTGCGATTTACCGCCGACACCCAGGCGCTGGCTGTGTGAAAGTGCCCTTAGGCTTTGCCAATAAAACCTGTAAGTTGATTAGTCACTATTGACTTGGAAATTTATAGATAGGCAACTCCTATCCTCATATTGATTAGTGGTTGCAAATTAATAATAACTACTGCAGTAGGGAACAGACACAAAAGATGCAATCCGCATCGTTCCAAAAAACTGTTCTGATATCCTTTGCATCCTATTTATTGTTATCCCATACTTCACATACTCTAGCTTCTATGATTCTATGATCAGACAGGCAGCCATAGTGCTCATCGCATCTTCCCTCTCTGACAACATATAAAGTATTCTGTTTTGACTCTCATTTCTCTGTTTTGACTTTACTAGTTGTAGTGCCTGACCCCAAATTCATCCCACAACTTACCCTTCATTCCCTTACTTAAAGCAGGATTCCCATTTAAAAAAAAAAATTAAAAGTCAGCAGCTACAAATACTGCAGCTGCTGACTTTTAATCGGACACTTACCTGTCCCAGGGCCCAGCGATGTCGGTGATTGAAGCCTCGCTTGTCCCCCCCTCTGCTTGGCGGTGCCGGCCTTTCAACTGTGGGCGCCTGGCTGTGGCTTCACAGCCGGCACCCACTGCGCATGCACGAGCAGCGCCGCGCCGTCACTGGCACCGCAATCATCTGGGACCGGTTACATGTCCCAGATGATTGACAAGAGGGAGGGTGTAGAGGCGATCTCCCTTCCTGTGCCGAGGGAAGTGACGTCAGGAGCCCAGGCACCGAAGGAGGCAGACTACGAGGGACCCCCTAGCAACAGGCATTTAGAAGTGAGTAAAAAAAAAATTTTCTCCAAATTTTTTTTGAATTTTTTTTAAGAACATTACCATTTTTTTTTGGGGGGGGAGTGGAACTCCACTTTAATTTAATGCCCATAATGACTGGCCAATCTTCTCTACGTGTGCCTATACTCTCTTGCCTCTAAACCACTTTATCTAGCAGATGTAATACATATACCTGTGAACAGCACTATTCTTCCCTTTCTTATCTATAACACTCCGATGGACAGTAGACAGTGACAACATAACATATAACCACCAATCAATACAGTTCGATTAAGGGGAGTACCCTTTGTCCCGAAAATGCCTTACCGATAGAGGAAGTCTGATAACTCAAATGTAAGCAAAAGGCTTACCTCAGCCAGCTGATTTATCAGAAATTCCTGGATCGTCTCAAGCTCCTCGTTTTGGATTCTCAGGGTCACCTGTAAATCCTCCTCCTAGGCAAAGCTCGCCATCTGACATGGGAATTTATAGATAGGCAACTCCTATCCTCATATTGATTAGTGGTTCCAAATTATTAATAACTACTGCAGTAGGGAACAGACACAAAAGATACACTCAGCATCTTTCCAAATAACTGTTCTGCTTTATTATGACACAATTGAAGGTTTTTATTCACATGATTACGTAGGTATCACATTAAAATTACAATTGTACGTTTATGGTAACAAGGGGCGTAACATAGATAGACTAATTCTAATCAGGACTCGAAAGAATGCAAACATGTAACGAAAACATTATTAGTGCCGTGTGCACAGTGTGCAATACATATGAGAGTTCATCGTATCTTTTTTCTCTGATTATATTTGGCAATATCACCCTTGGGTTGGTTACATACATCAAGATGTCGTCCGCAAATGGTGCAATTTTATGTTCCTCTTCCCCCACTTATGTTCCCTCGCCCCTCCTATATCTCGATTATACCGTAGGGTCTCAAGAAAAGGTTCCAGGGACAATACATATAGGAGTGGGGAGAGTGGGCACCCCCATCTCGTTCCATTATACATTTCAAAGGACGGTGACTGTTTCCCGTTTACTTTAACCATCGCCGTAGGCCGATTATACAAGTTTTTGATCCATCTCATAATATTATGACCCAATCCTAGATATTGTAGGGTATCCATCATGAATCCCCAGTCTACTCTATCAAACGCGCTTTGAGGCAGACAGTCTGCTGGGATAGAGGGATTTCAATGCGCAGGAAGAGAAGATAAAATAGCGCTCTATGCAGATGATGCTCTTATCTTCCTGAGTGACCCTACAAAATCTCTAGAGAAACTTATGACCCTTACATCTACTTTTGGTTAGATCTCAGGATTCTGCATCAATTGGGAGAAATCGGTTTTGATGCCTATACACAATGAGAATGTCTCCTTACCAGAACAAATTAAAATAAATCATAAAGTTAGATATTTAGGTATTGAGGTAACGCAAAATGTGGGGGGCTATGTAGATCTGAACTTAAGACCATTACTAAGAGAGTGTTTCACCGCTCAGGTAGACCTGAACCCAGGTGTGTGATTGATGCAAATCCTTCAGAGGTGAAGAGTCCCAGGTGCTGGCTAAATGCAAGATAGAGCAAGGCTTTGAACAGGAGAATCTGGATGCCGCACCCCTGATAAAGTTGAAAAATTGTCTTTTTATAAAAATTGGATCATCAAAAATACAAGACAATCAGGCAAATCGTACAGGCTCAGCTGACGCGTTTCACACTCTAGATTGAGTGCTTACTCATAGCTGACAAATATTAGAATGACTAGCATATATATACTGTATTTTATGAAGGATACCACATGACCACATAATTATACATCAAATTGATATCAGCTGAAAGCCAATTGTGTAGGGTCTCGGCATCTGCTGTCAAATAAGTGTGCTATCCAATGAGAAAGACTCTTATAAAAATGACATATAAACAACAACAAATAACTTAGATAAATAAGTGTAAAAGTGTCTGTGTATGTATGGAAAAAGAATATATGTATATATATATATGTGCAATAAAGTGTAATAAAGTTTAATTGTGTTGAAACAATGGTATAAGAAGACAAATCAGTGAAAAATATGTGACGAGAGTAAAGAAATGTATTTATGGATGTGTATACATTGTGCATGGACATAATGATGTGTGCATACTACTTGTTAAATTAAATAGGTGCACGAATGGATCATACAATGTGGCAATATGCGTGTAATAAAACAAAAATTGTGGAGTAGGACCAAAATGTGTGCATGCCGTTAAATACTAATACATAAACTATAATGTGATTGACCACAAGATTGTTTAACGGAACTTATGTATGTGTATATATGGTATAAATTACAGAGAAATATTTAAAATGTGAGTGAAAATAGATACATTGAAAATAACTAAACAAGGACAGTGTTATGGTGCTTGTGTCTGCCAATCGAGGTGATTAATTGTGAGTAAGGATCGGCATGTGTATAGATGTGCCGGAACAATCAAAGTTAAAATGAAGTGCCTTGCGATGTAACATAAAATAATGTGCAGTAGATAATAATCTGGCTACAAGCAAGATGTGTGTAAAGCTATTTGATGATGGAAAGTAAATGACGAAGCCCAAGAAAATAAATAGAACTTCGTCAAATAAAAATCACAACAGTGCAATCTGTTGTTGCTGCAAAGATGACGGTTGTATATGCGGAGTGTAGACTGACTGTTTAAAAGGTTGGACACTACGGGAAATGCACAGAAGTCTACTGATTTAAAAGAAGGGGAAAAAGAGTAAAACTAAACTGGGGTCATAGACCCCGTTCGAATAACAGTGGATGTAAAGTATAACGATGGATAATATACCCGTAGTGCCCCATATAGAGATATGTCTTCATCTATGAATGTCAGCAAATGCCAAGACCGCTGAACAACTAACAACCTTGTTTCTAGCACTGAATGTGAAAGACGATGAGCACACTAATGCATTACTCAAATAATGATTTTACCGGCAAATGAAACAATTTAATACACAGGCAAGCACATAAGAAGTCGGTATGGATCCAATCTATAGAAATAATAAAAAATGTATCATTGTGCTGAACATCGCAATGAAACAAATTATATCGTGCTATAACACTAAACAAGCAAAACGGGTACTGGACACATAACTGCAACATATAAAAGTTTGTGTGCACAGATCTATGCTCCATATAACAGAACAATAATCCCAGAACATGAGTTTATAATTGGACATCAATATATTGAAGGTATATTGGAAAGTATATACATAAATCAGTAATGAAAAATATATATGTTGGGTTACTTGTTCAAAACTAAAAATAAAATTGTGAATAACAGTGAGAGTAAATATAAAAATAGACATGAAAAATAAAAATAAAAATATTGTTAATATCGTCATATGGAAATCCGTCAAAAAAGTGTAGAAAAAATTACATATATCATTTTTAAACAAGTTAGAAACCATAAAACAATATTGGAGGGTACAAAACTCCTATAGTGCTATCATTGGTGTAATAGATAAGGAGTTCGTCCAAACCATATAAATTGGTCAAAAATGTAAATTATTTTTGTATATATAGTTAAATATATGTACCACAGTGGTCAATGAATGAAATAACTCATGTCATGACACTGTCTGACTAGGGTGTGTGATAGAAAAATAGAAAATAACTGGAAAATGTAAAAGGTAAAAAGTTATTATTATTCTTATAATGTAAATGTTTCTAGACAGTATGTTTAATTAATTACTCATAATAATAGGAAACATCCCATTCGAAATTAAGGCCTAGGGGGATCCTCGTGTTCAAAAAGAATATCCAATATACCTCACGCCTGCACAGCAATTGGAACCTGTCACCTCCTCTAGCAGGTGTTACATTTACTTTCCATCATCAAATAGCTTTACACACATCTTGCTTGTAGCCAGATTATTATCTACTGCACATTATTTTACATTACATCGCAAGGCACTTCATTTCAACTTTGATTGTTCCGGCACATCTATACACATGCTGATCCTTACTCACAATTAATCACCTTGATTGGCAGACACAAGCACCATAACACTGTCCTTGTTTAGTTATTTTCAATGTATCTATTCTCTGTAATTTATACCATATATATACATACATAAGTTCCGTTAAACAATCTTGTGGTCAATCACATTATAGTTTATGTTTTTGTTTTATTACATGCATATTGCCACATTGTATGATCCATTCGTGCACCTATTTAATTTAACAAGTAGTATGCACATATCATTATGTCCATGCACAATGTATACAGTACACATCCATAAATACATTTCTTTACTCTCCTCACATATTTTTCACTGATTTGTCTTCTTATACCATTGTTTCAACACAATTAAACTTTATTACACTTTATTGCACATATATATATATACATATATTCTTTTTCCATATATACACAGACACTTTTACACTTATTTATCTAAGTTATTTGTTGTTGTTTATATGTCATTTTTATAAGAGTCTTTCTCATTGGATAGCACACTTATTTGACAGCAGATGCCGAGACCCTACACAATTGGCTTTCAGCTGATATCAATTTGATGTATAATTATGTGGTCATGTGGTATCCTTCATAAGATATATATATGCTAGTCATTCCAATATTTGTCAGCTATGAGTAAGCACTCAATCTAACGCGTCAGCTGAGCCTGTACGATTTGCCTGATTGTCTTGTATTTTTGATGATCCAATTTTTATAATAAAGACAATTTTTCAACTTTATCCGGTGTGCGACATCCAGATTCTCCTGTTCAAAGCCTTAAGACCATTACTATTCAAGTTTAAAGACAAATGTCAGAGCTGGTGTAAACTCCCATTAACGGTGATCGGAAGAGCTAACCTTATAAAAATGATTTGGGCTCCACAAATAATATATATTTTTCATAACTGTCCGATGTGGATAGCAATGTTTTGGTTCCATAGGATAGAGTCTCTCTTCTGGGAACTCATTTGGTGGAAAAAACACTCTCGGGTAAAATTAACAACATTAATGCTGGCTAAAGATGAGGGGGGACTTGCTGTCCCACAATCAAAGAACTACTTCTTAGCATCTCAAATTCAGCAATTTTTTGGTTGGTCTGTGGTGGTGGAAGCAGATCCCATACAGAGACTACTCTAGCCGCTGGGTAGGGGACATACATTGCTGTCCATATTAGAGGCAAAAATTATACAAAAAGATAAAAAAATTCCTGTCAGGTGAATTATTCAATAAAGTATGGCAAGGAATGACAGATATTACAAATATTACAGGATATACCTCTCAAACTCCAATTTGGAATAATGGAAATTACGCAGAAGTCCAGAAATGAAAGGAGTTTGAATTCTGGCAAACTCAGATATGTGGAGCAATTGTTCTCAAATGATAATATAAAATCATTTGCCCAATTATCTGAGGAATTTGAGATACCAAGACAAAGGTTTTTCCAGTATCTGCAACTTAGACATGCCATACAGGTCCAGGCACATACGTCGGAATTTAAGTTTAATAACTCCAAAATAATTTTATTGCTCAAAAAAGAAGTAAAAAAGCAGGTCCTCCTATTTAAACTTTATGAGACACTGAACAATAAGTTTAAAGAAAATGTAGCGGTCCCGGCTAGGATACAGTGGGAACGAGACCTTGGTCCACTGTCAGATGCTCAGTGGTCGGAGGCTCTTTCTGCGATCCCTCAGGTTTCACTCTTCACGGCCCAAAAATTAACACAATTGTTCATCTTACACACGACATAAAAATTATTCAAGTGGAAATGCAGGGAGTCCCCACTATGCCCTCGATGTAGAGGTGCTCCAGCCAATCTTATACACATGCTATGGAGGTGCGACTATGGTAAGTTGTAGTATGTGTTTGTAACTGTATCTGGAATTTAAAAAAAAAACGCTCTTTCAGCGTCAGTTGAGAGGAGTAGCACCGGATATCTCCTATTTTCCCCCTTTTGCAGCATTAGAACTGTTTTTATGTTGTTATCTCTGTTCTATCTTCCAGGTACAAACCCTGTTTGATCTGGGTCTACCCACATTGGAATTCATTTTTTTAGTCTCGCTGCCAAGATTTCTGCATAGATCTTCATATCAGCATTCAGTAAAGCGATGGGCCTATAGTTAGAGCAGAGGGTTTTATCTTTTCCCTCTTTGGGTATAATCGTAATATGAGCTAGTAATGTCTCTCGCCTTGTTTCTTCATCTTCCCCTAACTTATTCAGGTAGTCACATAGCTTTTTTTAAATTGTTTGTAGTATTTAATCGTGAATCCGTCTGGTCCTGGACTTTTCCCTATAGGGGTTTCTTTCAATGCCATTTTCATTTCATCTTGCGTAATTCATTTTTCCAGCTCTGTCAATTGTTCCGCTTGGATTCTTGGCAACTTTGTTAAGTAGACTTGTATATTTATTCTTCTTATTTATTTTTCTTCTCATGTCTCTTGATTTCTTATTGCATAAAGTGCGCTTTAATACGATTGGAAGGCCACTGCAATGTCTGTTGTCTTGTTTACCATTTCTCCTCTCTAATTTTTTATCTTTTCAATATAATTTAAGGTCTTCTTCTTATTCCTTAATATTTTGCAAGATGCTTCCCTGGCTTATTACCCTGTTTGTATCTTTCCTGTGCCACTCTGTTGAACTCCTTCCTAGTTTCCTGTTCCATCAGGTCTTTTAATTGGTCTCTTTTTATAATTAGGGTCCGATGGGTTTCCACTTCCGCTTGTTTTTTATGTTTTTGTTCCAGATCGTATATTCCTTTTACAATTTCCTCCATGTTATTTTCTCTCTCCTTCTTTTTTTCTTGCCCCAATAGAGATCAGTTTCCCCCTTATGACTATCTTATGTGCTTCCCATATAGTTGCTTTTGTTATTTCAGGCGTCACATTTTCCAAAAAATATTAGTCGATCTCTTCTATTATGATCTTTTCTACTTCCTTATAATCTATTAGGTCTTCATTTATTGTCCATGAGCCTTTCCCAAGGGTTTCCTCTTGTAGTTTGATCTTCATCATGACGGGGCATGGTCCGACACTGTTGTTATTCCAATTCTTGTTTCCATTACTGCCTCCAGGGCTCTATGCTCAATCAGGATGTAATCCAGCCTAGATTACGTTCCGGGCACGACCGAGTGGAATGTATAGTCTTTTGTGCTTGGGTGTTGGATTCTCCAAATATCCATTAATTGATGCTCATGTATTTGTTTTTTAATTCTTCTCGTTTGTTTATGTTTCTTGTCCAACCGACGTAGTGTCTAATTTATGATCCATGGAAAAATTTAAATCTCCGGCCAATATTAACTTGCCTTGTTTGAATTCCATCAAATCATTTAATGATGATCCAGCCAAATATTTTTTGGGGTTCTTATTGGGGCAGTATACATTTGCAAGTGTATGAAAAAGCAAAAAGAAAAGCAGTGCTGCTCTAAGGATAGTAAGTAGTTAAAAACACTATTTTATTACAAATTGTACACTCACATTTGTGTGATAAGAAATAGGCATTGGTAGGTTCTCCTGGGCAATGCAGAGTCACATCACGAAACAGCTGGGCTGTGGCGGGGCCGGCCTCGGCCGCTTGCGGTGGAGTCCATAGCTTCCGATGGCTTGGGGTTCCCTCAGACAGCGTATCAGCAGGTTCCTAGGAAGATGACGTCAGGTGGAGGAGAGCGGGGGGCGTGGCCGTAGCGCTGCTTTTCTTTTTGCTTTTTCATACCACAGAGTCCCTTCTACTCTGACAAGCCGGCTGCCGCTCATCATAGAAGCCTTAACCATCTTTAACTGTTTTTAACTGTTTATTACCCCCTGGACATATCCTATCCCCCATGCTACTGCCCCTTATCTACCCACTAGCAGCACCTGTCATCACTCCATTCCCCCTCTGTTACTGTACATTTGCAAGTGTATATTTCATACCCTGTAAGGTCCCTTTCAGAAAGAGGAAGTGGCCTTCTGGGTCCACTTTTTTCTTTTCTACTATAAAATGAATATTTTTCCCAAAGTCAATGGCTACTCCCTTTGCCATTCTAGTTGGGGAATCTCCATAGTATCATATTAGAATGTTTTTTGAATATAACTTGACATTTGTATCCTGTGCAATATGTGTCTCTTGCAAAAATATGATTTCTGCGGCATTTCTCTGGAGTTCTCGTAATACCATGAGTCTTTCCTCTGGGGAATTTAACTTCCTAATATTATATGTCAGAAATGTTATGTTATGTTTCTCTATTTCTCCCCAACTCCCATGCGACTCTCTCGTTGCTACTCCCCACCCCCACCTCCAAAAAGAGGGGAGAGGGGGACACCGAACCGCAGAGAAAGGGAGCATTTTGTATCTTTTAGGGCCAGTCCTTCCCAAGATTCCCAAACCGTTTCCCTCCTCCACCCATCCTTCCTCCCCTCCCACTCCCTCCCCTACCCCTATTCCTTTGTTGTTAGTATCTTGACCTCATAGTCTTAGAGCAGGTAACTAATCTTTTAGGGGCTCCCTTGCCCCACTATTCTTTCTGACCCAAGGTGGAGTTCTGTTTGGCACTTGAGATCAACCGCTCCTGCTGTCGAAGAGATGATCTCAGGGCACACCGCTTGTCCGGGCCTCCGTCTCATCTCCATTCTGTTTTTCCTCCTTTCCTCTATTCTATCTCGCCTACCTCCTCCCACCCCCCCCCCGTCCCCAGTCCAAACTTCTTTATTTTCTTAAATTGAGTATTAGATTATTTTATTGTAGTTGCTCTGTTTATCTGTTTCCTAGAAATCAACTGCCATTGTCCTTCTTCCTGTAACGTTATTTCTTGTCTTGTAGTTATCTCTCCAATGTTCTCCGGTATTGGGATTTCCAGTTTTTTACAGAAATCGGTTTCTTCTATAAACCTTAGTTTAGCAGTAAGTCCATTTCTCCTGGCGATCAGGCATGCGGGGAAACCCCAATTATATTGGATTTCTTGTTCTTGTAGAATCCTCAGTAAAGGTTTTAACATCCTTCTCCTTCTCAGAGTTTCTTGTGAGAGGTCCTGGAAGATTTGTATCGTCTTTTCCTCATATTCCATTGGTAGCTTTCCCCTCAGATTTCTCCAGATTTGGTTTTTACCTTCCCAATTTTAGAATCTGACTATTATGTCTCTTGAACTATCCAGTGGGAGCCCTTGCGGTCTTCTTACTCTGTGTACTCTTTCAATTTTTGTTGGATTTTTTTCCTCTTTGCCGAGAATTAGGTTAAAAACCTTCCTTATTATTTCTATTAAATTTTCTGTCTGTGTGGGTTCGGGAAGACCTGGTATTCTTAAATTTTTCCTTCTATCTCTATTTTCTTGATCTTCTAGTCTATATATCTGTTCTTGGTTTATTTTTTGGGTTTTTATTTCTTCTTTTAGCTCTTTTATCATATTTGTATGGGAGTCCATTTTTTTTCCCACATCCTCCACTCTCATGAGCATACAGCCCAGATTTTTATGGATTATTGCCATTTCTGCTTTTAGAGAGTTTTCTAGGGCTACAAACATTATTTTCATGTCTAGTTTTGTTGGCAACTCGCTGTCCTCTGTTTTTCCTCTTCTTCCCTAGCTCCTAAGTCTAATTCAATGTCTTGTTCTATTCTGCATTCTGACAGTGTATCGATTTCTATTGGTGTTTTATTCTGGCCCATTTTCTCCTTTTGTTCCTTCACTTCCGTTTGGCGACCCTTGGTACTTTGTTGTTTTTCTATAGTTTGCCTCTCACCATCCCTTCCTTAAGTTATATATTTATTCATAGGACCAGAATTAGGACTTAGCCGAGCATGGGGTGATTTAACCACTGCTCCACCTCCCCTTGCTGACTTACCCCTCATCTCTTCCCCCCTCTTCTTCTCACCTCTCTCACTCTCCCTCGAAAGCAAGAAGGAGGAAGGAAAAAGGAAAAAAAAAAATCTGAGGGGGCATGAGTAGGGTTCTTCTCTATAGTTGGATTTCTGTGGCAGGTGCGAGGACTATCGGACTCACCGTTTACTTATTTTATACCCCAAGAAAACATAATATTCCATGCGTTTATATGCTTGCAAAAGCTCAGAGTAATTCAAAGTTCAAAAAAAGGCAAAAATAAAGAAAATAGAGGAATCCCAGACAAATGCAATTCCTCTAAACCGTCACTTATGCTTTTAGTTCCTACGGTAAATATATTACTAACAGTTTTTGCAGTTTTATAGTTTTATAAATCCGTTTTTTTTTTCTGTAGAATTCTTCTTTTCTTTTTACTTCTTTAAGATTTTTGTGAAGACATACACAATACAGAGAAAGAATTGTTTTTGGTTTTTTTTAAGGGGGGAGAGGAACCTCATCCTTGTGCCCCAGGTCTCTGCAGTTCTCAGTCTCTCAGCACGGCTGGCGCTTGACAGGCAATCCACCCCTTGGCCCTCAGCTCTACCCGGCTAACCTTCGGCTCTCTCCGCCCTCCGGTGGTTTCCTCCGATTTCCTCCGAACGGCTGAGCGCCAAGCAGCCGACTTCCGAACAGCCGAATCACCTTCGCCTCCTTACCTTGTTCCTGAGTCCCGCCGAGTATCTCCGAACTCCACTCACCGACTGCGGACTGCCCCCGACTCACCGACTGCCAAGGAGGAGGGAGGGGAGGCGGCTCCGGACCGAGCTCCGAGCTCCTCGACCTCCACGAGTTGCTCTACATCCTCACCTTCCACACCGCAGCTCGAGGTCCGTTAGACAACCCTGCGGCAGCGGGATAGATGTCTGGGCACCTGCAGATGAAGAGGCGGCAATCTCACTTGCCCATGTCACCAGCCCCGCCGATAGTCGCTCGCACCAGATTATAGCCACGTAAGTCAGGAATATCAACAAACTGATATCAGGGCCATAGTAGGGGAATTACTTACGGGGAGTAAGGGGAGATTATTATTGCGCCATTTGGAGAGGATTGGAGGCTGGGAGCTCCTACGGCGTGCACCTAGTCGGCGCCATTACTAGACTCCTCCCTCCGCCCCTTCCTGTTCCAACATGACTCAGGGGGGGCACCAATCCTCTCAAGAATGTCTTGGTACAGTATTCCATTCATCCTTCCTTTAATGATATGAAGTTTGCCAGTACCGTGTGCTAAGAAACAGCCCCACACCTTAATGTTCGCACCTCCAAACTTCACTGTTGGTATGGAGGTGTTTTTGGGGTAATGTGCAGTGCCACTTGACCTCCAAACATGGTGTGTACTATATTATGGCATCCAAAGAGTTCAATTTTGGTCTCATCTGACTAGAATATATTCTCCCAGTATTTCACAAGCTTGTCTAAATGTTGTGCAGCAAACTTTAATCGAGCTTCAACATGCTTTTTCTTTAGCAATGGAGTCTTGCGTGGTAAGTGTTCATACAGGCCATGACGTTTGAGTGAATTACTTTTCTTTGAAACAATTGTACCTGCTAATACCAGGTCTTTTTGAAGCTCTCCACAAGTGGTCCTTGGCTCTTTCACAACTATTCTGATAATTCTTTTCACTCCTCTGTCAGAAATCTTGGGAGGAGCACCTGGTCAGGGCCAGTTTATGGTGAAATTATGTTCTTTCCACTTCCGGATTATGGCCCCAACAGTGCTCACTGAAACTTTAAGAAGTTTAGAAATCCTTCTATAACCAATTGCATTAGTATGTTTTGCAACAATAAGGTGAGGTGTTTCTTGTGTGACACCTTGGTAATGAGACACCTTTTTATAGGCCATCAGTTGAGACTGAACCAGCTGATTTTAATTTGCACTGACAGGGGGCAGGATTGCTTTCTAATTACTGATAGATTTCAGCTGGTGTCTTTGCTTTCCATGTCTTGCACCACCCTTTCTGCATGTGTTTAATATTTTTTCCCTGTGTCATTCCATTTTATTACACATAACTTAATGTCTGAACTGGTTTGTTTTGGTTTCTTTGTATGTATGGATTGCATGGGTTGTTACCGACATGTGATGAAAAATGGTAACGTGTTCAATACTTATTTAATTTAACCCGCTGGTTTTATATATATATATATATATATATATATATATATATATATATATATATATGGAGGGAGGGCGCCACATGGCAAGCCACTCTCCCCTTCCTGCATGCACATATAAGTAAGCACCCCCTAGTGATCAGAGGTCATTGTGGCTAGCTAGGGGCCTTACAACAGAGGGAAATTTCACTCTTGCTTCTTATCTGTTATGCAAGCTGAGCTGCACAGCAGTGATCTGAATCCGTTCTTGTGGTATTTCAGGAGGGAGAGTGCAGAAGCCAGGCCCCCCCCACTAGCTCCTTTTTACACACATAGGTCAACATTTACTGTGTCTTATGGCAAGAACAGGCAACACGTTTACATATTCAAGGCCTTGCAGTTACAGTGGTTACAGACTAGGCCACTGGGTATAGCCCAATGCCACAGTTAAGAACCGTACTACTGTAGCCCACATGCCCAGTTGGGGTGCATCCTGGACCATGCAGATCACTGCCATCACTGAGGTCTTCTGTCACCCAGCCACCACAGTTCCCATTCTGAGCTGGCTCCTCCTACTTCTTCGAACCCATTACTCTCTATTGGCTGCAATACGGCTCACCAAGAACTACTTTTTCTCCACACTGAGGGAAGTTTGCAAACTTTCATTGGTGTCCATTAAATTTAACATCGTCTCTACTACCCAAGAGGGGGAGGCTGCGATATTAAACAAATAGAACACTTAACTGATAGCAGGCTCCAGTCCCTTACCTTCACAGAGTCCTTTTCATCTAACCTAACTAGCTCCACCCACATTTTTAAACAAGCAGCATTGGGCATAAAAAGGCTAGATCATTGAAAGAGGGGTAACTCATTAAAAAAAAACACTGCATATGACAGTAATATCATTACCCCTCTTAAACACACTCCTAATCAGTGGCTGGCTATCAGTGGGCCACTGCTTCATGATTGCACATGTAGAACTGCCTCCCAGTTGTTAAAGCGCTTCCTATGCTACAATTAGCAGTGAGGGAAGCGCATGTAATTCTACATCCTTTGCCATGGGCACTGTACAAACTCACCCCAGTAGTGGATGAGCAATAGGCTTGCTCACTTTGATAGTGTTGCATGGATTGTTTTTGGAAATTTTATTTTTTGGAGCACTCTACAGCAGTGGTTTTCAACCTCAGTCCTCAAGTACCCCCAACGGGCCATGTTTTGGGAATTTCTCTTAGATAAAGTAGCTGTCCAAAATACCAAGCCATCGACTCTGATTTAAAGCACCTGTGCAAGATAAAGGAAAATCTGCAAATATGGCCTGTTGGGGGTACTTGAGGACTGAGGTTGAGAACCACTGCTCTACAGCACCTGTGTAAATGTTTGTAAATAACACATTTAAACCCTCATTGTTTGAAAGAATCCTCTGGACTGGTATCTGTGCCTGAAAAGTTTGCTCACTGCAGCCCCTACCTTCCCCAAGCTAATATCAGATTTTATATACCATAGGCCTGTGCAGGGGGTATGCTGGGTGTGCTTGGACACACCCTAATTCACCCTGTGTGCCAGGGCCAATGATTAGGCAGTACAGCCTGCCCTCCTGTACTGGGCCTGTGCCCTATTAATTTTTATTATTATTTTATTATTTTTGCAGATATCGATCCTCTTGTTCCTCCGATCGAAGCGCTGCTGGCTTCTTCTTCAATCCCTCCCTCCGGGTGCACTGTAGGGGGATCAGTTCTAGCATCTGCGCCTCCATCCTGTCCTCAGTCTCTTTTTCAGTCTTAAATGTAAGGCATCAGGAGTCTGTTTAAAACCCTAAAATTTCACCAAAGTCCACCAAAAGGGCAGTTAAAAATGTAAAAAAAAATAAATAAATAAAAAATGTAAAAAAATAAAATGTAAAAAAAAATAATAATTAAAACAAAAATCGATCATATGTACTTTGCACTCAATGCTGCCTAGCTACTGCCTCTTTTACTGTGTTTAAGCTTTAGGGTGCACACCCTAATGCAATAGGCTGCACACACCTATGATGTATATGTAGTGCTAACTCCAGAGGAGCCATTGAATTTTTTTTTTTTTAAATATCTTTATTTATCCAAATATTTTTACAAATTTTATATCATTCAACAAATAAATTTCATGCCAATTATAAAATGTTAACCTTCATTTATACATAGTCGTAATCGAGGGTTCCACTTCAAATTCAAACCCCTGTGATTCAGCCTATTAATAATACCAGACTGAACCTCCAACTAAGGGCCACAAGTTCATTTCTTTGATATTCTAATTTAAAGTGGAACTCCTCACCACCTATTGATAAAATATCCCATACCACTCCCTCCAATCACACACACCCACACCGAAGAAGAAAAAAAACCAAAAAAAAAAACCCCGTTCCCGACCCCTCCTTCTCCGAGTTCTCCCCTTTTACTCCTATTGAAGAGTGTCTCTAATACTCTCCCCATACCTGCCAGGAAGCTAAAACCTGTCCTCTCTTCTAGTGATCGCATATCACCCATTTCGCACTCCCATTCACCTATAGAGGGTTCCAGATTACTTTTCCATTTCCTGGCTATAATTGTGCGCGCTGCTGTTAGAAAATGTTTAAGGATACCTTTTTTATACTTTTTATTGACCCTGAGATCATTAAAAGTACTGTTATAAATATATCAGGCTGGATATTACTTCCTGTTATTACCCTATATATTTCGAAAATTTTCTTCCAAAAAATTTGAACCCCCGGGCAGAAATACCATATATGCGACATTGTACCCTTCGCCTTCTGACATCTCCAACAGATGTCTTCATTGTCTGATCTTATCTTATGTAAATCTATGGGGCATCTATACCATCTTGCCAGAATCTTAAAATTCCTCTCTTGATGTCTATAGGAGATCGATAGTTTATGTGTTAATTTAATTGCCCTTTCCCATTTTTCTTTGGGGATGGTCATCCCAAATTCTGCCTCCCATTTTTTAACATATGTTAACTCATGTATCTTATTATTTGAGATTAGATATCTATATATCCTTTTGCTTTTGTTGAAGCAGCTTTTCCAGATCTGTAGGTGGTCTATCTAATACCGCCTCTTTCACCAACAAGAGGATATACCTCTGAAGCTGTCTATATTGCATCCAGTTTGTTTTATAATCTATACCCAAGGCTTCAAATTGAAGAAGCCTATTCCCTTCCATAATCTCAACTATCCTGGTGTCTTCATTTCTATGCCAATTAAGATAGTTCCTAACATCCCTTGCTGGTGGGAATTCCGGATTGTCGAATAAAGGGGTCATTGAACCTCTATATGTCGACCCTATTCCCAGTTTCAACAATCCATCCCACACTTTCAATGTTGAAGCAACCAGAAAGGGTAGTTCTCCTTCTAAAGTTCTATATCCTTTTATTATCCAAGGTAGTGATTTCAGTTTAACCGCCGCAATCTCTTCCTCTAATCTTACCCATTGCTTACTATCAGCCCCGTGAAACCAATCCATAATCCTGGTAATAAACACAGACCCAAGATATGTTGATAAATCTGGAAGGGCCAACCCACCGTCTTGTTTTAATTTAATTAATGTTACTCTACTGATTATGGCAGTTTTGCCCGCCCAGATAAAACTCCCAATGATTTTTCGTAGTTGGTTCAAGATTTTTGCTGCAGGAAATATTGGGACAGTCTTAAATATATAGAGTATATTAGGTAAGATATCCATTTTTATAATACTTATCCTTCCCAACCAAGAAAATATTCCTCTATTATACTGTTGTAATAATTTTATAATTTTTTTCACTAGTGGGAGATAATTATATTCCTGGATCTTACGAATATCCCAAGGGATGTATATTCCAAGATATTTAAGCGCATTATTTTGCCATTTGAACGAAAAGTTCTTTTTAGGTAAATCCATTGTAGTATTTGGTAAGGTGATATTAAGTGCTTCTGATTTATCAAAATTCACTTTGAAATTGCTCACCTCCCCAAAACGCCTAAATTCCCTAATTAAATTTGGTAGAGTAACCAAAGGGTTAGTGATATATAATAATAAATTGTCGGCATAAACTGACATTTTATATTCATTATCCCCTATTTCTATACCTGAGATATCTCTATTATTCCGAATAGCTGTTGCTAGATGTTCAATAACTAATACGTATAATAAAGGGGACAATGGACATCCCTGTCGGGTACCATTCACTATGGTGATTGTATCAGATACCTCACCATTTGTTCGTATTCTTGCAGTTGGATTATGATACAGCACCATTATTTTTTCTAAAAGCACTGGCCCCAACCCCCACTGTTTTAAAGTTTCCCGTAGAAAGCACCATCCCACCCTATCAAATGCCTTCTCGGCATCTATTCCCATAAGACAGGATGGGATGGTGTGTCTCTGAACGTATTCCACCAATGTCAGGGCTTTTAAGGTATTATCTCTTGCCTCTCGTCCTTTTATGAATCCCACCTGATCCAGGTGTATATAGTTTGGTATAATCGGGGTAATTCTACTTGCAATTATTTTAGAATATATTCTCAGATCAACATTTGTCAATGAAATAGGTCGATAATTACCACACAAAGTGTGGTCCTTTTCGGGTTTGGGTATTAGTGAGATATAAGCCTGCATACCTTGTGAAACAAGGGGCTGCCCGGCAGAAACAAAATCATATGTCCGCTTCAGAATGGGGACTAGTAGATCTTTAAAGGTTTTAAAGAATCGTGGGGTAAAACCGTCAGGTCCCGGGCTTTTGCCCGGCACCAGTGTATCTATTATATTCTGTATTTCCAGCTCAGAGAACTCCTGTTCTAGTTGTTCTACTTCTGTTACCGATAAAGTTGGTAAGGCTATATCTTGTATATATTGGTATACTCTCTGCTGGAATTTTTCCGGGTCCTGCTCTGCTAGTTGATTTGGAATATTGTATAATCTGGTATAAAAGGTATGAAAAGCCCTTAGGATCCCCCTCGGGTCATACGCTATGTCACCAGTTTCTGATTTGATCTTTATAATAGATGATGTGTTCACCCATTGGTGTAGAGCTCTAGCTAACAATTTACCTGGTTTATTACCCTGCTGAAAATACAGAGACCGGTTTCTATCCCTAGCCCGCAATGATTGTTCATTTAACATGGTTCGCAGCTCTGTTCTTTTTTCAATTAATTCCTCACATTTTCCCAGTGCTGGTGTTCCCTTATGTAATAACTCTAGTCTCCAAATTTTCTTTAGCAGTTCATCTGTTCTGTTCTCTTTAGCTTTTTTTAATCTAGATCCATGTTTTATGAATAAACCCTGTACCACACATTTCAAGGCCTCCCATTGAGTAGGTACAGAGGTGGTATCCCCTAAATGATCATTTACAAAGTTTATTATAGCTTCTTTAATCTCTAGTACACAGGGCTCATCAAACAGAAGGTTATCATTTAACTTCCAAAAACATCTGTTCCTATTCTTATTGGAATCTGCTACCACCAAAAATATAGGCCCATGATCTGACCAGATCACGCTGCCTATATTTGAGGAGGAGGCTGCAGCCGTGGCTAGCTGATTAGTCAGAAAATAATCTAATCTATGATGGGTATCATGAACTTTTGAATAAAATGTATATTCCTGTTCCATTGGGTGAAAAGCCCGCCATATATCGACCAACTGATACTTTCCCAACATATACTTAAATTTCTTTTTATCCCTACCATTCTGCACTCTCAGGGATGTAGTAGTGTCCATATCCTGATCGAAAACAAAATTAAAATCACCCCCTGCTATTGTTACCCCTTCCGCCC
Organism: Aquarana catesbeiana; assembly: GCF_042186555.1. Taxonomy (NCBI): domain Eukaryota; kingdom Metazoa; phylum Chordata; class Amphibia; order Anura; family Ranidae; genus Aquarana; species Aquarana catesbeiana. The sequence goes on along the minus strand of NC_133327.1, from coordinate 305,867,478 downwards.
TCTCCATAAGGTCTGTTAACAGGTGTATTGCTGTTTTTATTTGTTACTGGTTAGGAAAATAGACACTAATAAGAGTGTATCTCTTACCCAGTATAACAAGTTTTACCAAAAGTGCTCTACCATCTTTATTTCTCCATGTTTCTACTACCTGGTGAGGGATTGATTTATGTATTGCTATTGAGACTCCCCTAGATTTTGAATATGAAAAAGAATCATGGTACCAAGTTATATAAAATCTATTTTGTAAATTAGGTATATGGTCTGTTCGAAAATGTCTCTCCTGGAATAAGGCAATATCTACCTTTTGTTTATGCAGAAAGTATAGGATTTGCGATCTTTTTATTTCAGAGTTTAAGCCTCTAACATTGTTTGAGCAAAATTTTATTGTCCCCGACATAAGGAGGAGAGAAAAAAAAGGGGAGAAAGAAGAGAGAGAGAAAAAAAAAATTGTGCCCCCCCCCCAACAATCACACAAACCACACACACTTGTACTCTCACTACCTATTCGATTCTTTTAGAATCAATCTTACATAGTAAGTTCCCTATTCAGGGAGATAAAAGGGTTTACCCTAGAAAAGACATTTCCTACCCAGACATAATATTGTAATAATTTCTTTTTGTTCCCAGCAATTCAAGAAAAAAAAAAACACACAAAAAAAAAAAAGGGAGGGGGGAAATTCCCACCCCCTCCTTCCCTCCCCCCTATACTTTATTCTGGTTATAAATAATGTACAACCATCAATATTGCAAACTTAATATCCCAACATTATAAGTCATTTAACTCTATTCCCCAAAATATAATACCTTCTTCATTTAGTGTTGTCAAAAGCTTTAGACAATGCATACTGTGATATCTCATTCACTATTATATATTTTATATATTACTATATTTTGTGTGGTATCCCTTAGTTTTTTCCAACAATTATATTTTCCTTCCAATATACATGCAACAACTAAAGCACAACATGGACAATACAAAATATAATATCCACAAAAAAAAAAAGAATCCCTCCCACCGCACCACCCATTGGCCCCCTCACCCTTGATCCCAATATCCAAACTACTTGAGATCAGGCAAAGTCATCCTTATTGCACAACTAAGTGAATGTCCACACATTATTAACCACTTCAATACAGGGCACTTAGACACCTTCCTGCCCAGACCAATTTTCAGCTTTCAGCGCTGTCGCAGTTTGAATGACAATTGCGCGGTCATCCAACACTGTACCCAAACTAAATTTTTATCATTTTGTTCCCACAAATAGAGCTTTCTTTTGGTGGTATTTGATCACCTCTGCGTTTTTTATTTTTTGCGAAACAGATAAAAAAAGACCGAAAATTCTGAAAAAAATAAAAGTTTTGCTTTTGTTTTTGTTTAAAAATTTTGTAAATAAGTAAGTTTTCTCCTTCACTGATGGGCACTGATAAGGCGGCACTGACGGGCACTGATAAGGCGGCAGCGATGAGGTGGCACCAATGAGCGGGCACTGATGGGCACTGACGATGGGCACTGATATGCGGCACTGATGGGCACTGGTAGGCGGCACTGATGGGTTTCACTGATATGCAGCACTGATGGGCATTGATAGGCAGCACTGATGGGCACTTATGGGTGGCACTGGTGGGCACCGATGGGCACTGTTAGACAACACCTATGGGCACTGAAAGGCTGCACAGATGGGTTCTTATGGGTGGCACTGATGGGCACTGATAGGCAGCACTGCTGGGCACTGATAGGCGGCACTGATGGGCACTGATACGTGGCACTGATGGGCACTGATACATGGCACTGATGGGCACTGATACGCGGCACTGATGGGCATCCCTGGTGGCACTGGCAGTGGTAGGCATGGGAGTGGGCACTGATTGGCAGCTGCCTGGGCATTGATTGGCAGCTGCCTTTGCACAGATCAGTATTTCCCTGGGGGTCTAGGGGGCATACCTGGTGGTCCAGTGTGGCTGGTTTCCCTGGTGGTCCTGGGCGGCTTCCCTGGTGGTCCTGGGCGGCTTCCCTGGTGGTCCTGGGTAGGATCCGAGGGGGGGCTGTGCTGATAAACAATCAGCACAGACCCCCCCTGTCAGGAGAGCAGCCGATCGGCTCTCCTCTACTCGCGTCTGTCAGACGCGAGTGAGGAAAAGCCGATCACCAGCTCTTCCTATTTACATCGTGATCAGCCGTGATTGGACACGGCTGATCACGTGGTAAAGAGTCTCTGTCAGAGACTCTTTACCTAGATCGGTGTTGCAGGGTGTCAGACTGACACCCCGCAACAACGATCGCCGCGATGCGCGCCCCCGGGGGCGCGCAGTGGCTCAATATCCTGAGGACGTCATATGACGTCCAGTCAGGATATTGAAACCACTTTGCCGACGTCATTCTGCTATATGGCGGGCGGCAAATGGTTAAAAAGAATAACAATGCTCCCTAGTGATGTGAAACCCATAACATCTAATGCACATTGAACCAATATACACTGCAAGCTGTAATGGCCTATACCAAACACAAAAAAACCCCCAAAACCCCCCCCCCCCCTATAATCCCACTATCCAATCAATTAAGATCAGACATAATCAAACTCAATGCACATCTAGATAGGTGAATGCCCATATGTTATAAAAATGCTAACAGTGCACACTGATAGTGTGAGACCTATAACATCAATGCATATTGAACCCATATACAATGCAAAATGTAGTGGCAAAAAAAACCAAAACCCACCCAACCTCTAAAAAGTCACTTACCACCCATGTGATATCCCATAACCCAGCTCACCCAGAAATTTACAGAACAAATATTAACCTCGTAATAAATTTTACTTCACAACACCTCTATCTCTTTCCGAATATTAAGCACCAAATGGTGTTTAAACTTAATTACGCAAACAGTGTTTGATCTTAATTACTATTAATTGGGAAAGAAAAAAAAAAACCCACCACACCACCCGTCACCCCCCCCCCCCTATAATCCCACTATCCAATCTAGTTAAGATCAGACATAATCAGACACAATACATATCTAAATAAGTGAATGCCCATGTGTTATTAAAATACTAACAATGCACCCTAATGGTGTGAAAGCTATAACATTAATGCATATTGAACCAATATACAATGCAAAATGTAGTGGCCTATATCAAGCAAAAAAAAAAAAAGAAAAACCCCCCCACCCCCCATCCCCTTTTCCCCTACGAATCATAATGCAACCTACTTAAAGCCATGCAATTATCAGCAACTTTACACAAACCAATTACCAAATGTGGTATGCAGATTAAAGTATCCGCATAAATACAAGAAAAGGAGGGGGTTTTTAGGGACTTTGAGGAAATCATGACCTGGTAAGGTCACCCATTTCCATCCCTAGGGACTTTATGTGAAACCATGACCTGGTAAGGTCATGCGTTTACATCCCAATCTACATCACAAAACAAGGGGAATAACTAGGAGGAAGGTTGGGACTTTAAATGAAGCATGTGACAGCAAAAGGGTAATAGGATGAACATAGAGGAATTTATTGGCATAATATTCAAGCATACACGTTGTAACCGTAGAGTACATACAGTCAAACAATACATGCATAATTAAATAGGTAAAAATATATAATTAGATGAGGTATAGCATACATTGTAATGTTCATACAATTGATAGATAGATAACAAGGTACAAAGTTAAAAAGTTGAATAATGATGACTCAGGATACCACATTCACAAATTCCCTAGTGCACCACAAGCAATTTGGGTAACATAGATAATAAAACGATAATGCCTGCTGGACCTAAGGCCTCATTGGACCTGCGGGGGGAGTAGAATAAGATAAAACTGATGGGGACAGATAGGACAGTAGAACACGGCAATTGATGGCTCAACGCGTTTCGTGGCTTCCATGCCACTCATCAGGAGCAAGCACGTGTAAATCTAAAAAAATATGGGGATAAAATGAGCAAAAGAAAAATAAGGAACAAAAAACAATGGGGGGGGGCGTGGTGTACAGCCCCCGCTACTGATATGAAGATATATACTCACTACGAGACTAGGCACTGATAGATAGGCGGCGGGACCCCGTAAGCCATCCAGGTAGGCCCAAACGGGAGCCGAGGCGGGGAGCCCCGCAGGGACGAAAGCTGGCGCCAACCAGGGCAGGCATGGGGACCGAGGGTACCTGAGAAGGTGAAAGATAGTGGGGGTGAGTGAGGACAATGTTAGGGGAGGGGAGATAAGAAAGGAACACCACAGCCATGTTGTGAGAAGTAGAAGAAAACCAGTGGGGATATAGATAGGGAGGCAGTAGGAGTGGGTAAAGCGTGAAGGACGAGTCAAGGACGACCAGTGCAGTGACAACCAAAGGGGGAGTGAAAGGTGTACCTGAGGAGGAAGATTGGGGCCCCAGAGGGGGAAAAATTCCCAAATGGTGTGAGGTCGAATGTGTGGAGAGCCTCGAATGCCCAGACCGCCCCGGAGAGCGTCCATATAACGCCGTCGTCATTTAAAGTCCCAACCTTCCTCCTAGTTATTCCCCTTGTTTTGTGAAGTATCCGCATAAAGAAAAATACCTGAAGCTTTTGGTATATAACTAATATATTGTGCAAGCCTTGAGAAGAAGAGAAAAAAAAAAGGGAATCTAGTTCCTTCTCCCTTTCAAACGCAATCTACCCCCATCCCCCATTTGCCACCCCCCTTCTGACTCTACTCAGCTATCAAACTATCCCCTGCTTTACCCTGCTGGGTTACCATAATATATTTGAGACCATGTAGGTAAATCCACTAGAGGGAGTTGGAGCTTTTTTAGAAAATTAGAGAGGTCCCCCAAGTCCCGAAATGAAATATTATGTCTATTTTGATTGACCTTAATTTGAAAGGGAAATCCCCATCTATATGATATCTCCTTTTGTCGCAGAATGTCCAGTAGGGGCTTCACTGCCCTCCTTTTCATCAATGTGTATCTAGATAGATCCTGTAGGAGCATAAGCTGGGCTCCCTCATATACTATAGTACTTTGTATCTGGGCAGCTGCCATAATGTTATCTTTAACAAAGAAAAAATTGATTCTACATATAACATCTCTTGGTCTTGTTGTTTCTCTGTCTCTGGGGCCCATAACTCTGTGTGCTCTGTCGATTTCAAGGTCTTCTGTCTTTGACCTTTTCAATAAGTCATTAAATATACTTTGAAGAACCACTTTCAGGCCATCTGTTACCACCGATTCCGGTAGGTCTCTTATTCTGATATTGTTACGCCTACTTCTATTTTCCAAATCATCGGAAACATCGATTAAATGTTTTAATCGTCGATCAACTTCTTGATTTTTCTCCTCTAATAGTAGTATTTTTTGGTCAATAATATCCAGTCTGGAGTCTGTGGTTGTGATCCTTTTTTGTACGTCATTTAAAGAAGACCTTAATGTCTGCATCTCCTCCTTATATGAAGTTTCCAGTCTGTATACATATTTGTCCATATCCTCCCTAGTTGGTAAAGAATTTATATAAGCCTGCATATCCCACATAGGATTCTGTCCCAGTCTCTCTTGATCCATTACAAGTTGTGGCATATGGGCTACAGCAGCAATATTGAGTCTAGACTCTATATCACTTGTAGGAGACACAGAGTTTATATCACCAGTCATGGAACCTTCTAGAATATCCTGAGACTGGGAATGTTGAAAAAAGTCCTTAATATCTGTTTTAGGAGTTACTGGCGGTTTTTGGGGGGCTTTAGCTGTACCTCCATTAGATCCTCTTTTAGCTTTCTGGGATTGTACACTTTTTGGAGGCATATTATAATCCAGTCCCACTAGGATGAGGACAATTACAATAAATGCCCATCCAAACTTTTCTTGCACACCTGCGCCTTTTAAATATAGCTTAAGCGCCACCAGTTAATACTATGTCAGCTTAGCTCGTATCAAAACCAAGGAGAGCTAAAGTCCTTTCCACTATCAAGCCCACGACTAGGACTTTAAAATATTAAGTTGCCTTTAGGGGTAAGTGAATCCTTCCTCTCCTTTAGATATAACAGAAAATAAATATTCCTCCAGTTCCCTTCTAGATTTATATATTGCACTGCGATTCACATCCTCCCTCAGCTGTTAGAGTGGGTGTTTTATAGTCTTTCCATCTCTAGGAATCATCTGATCACTAAGTAGAGATACACAATAATATCTGCACTGTCCCAATATAATACACCACTCTTCTTATTTGTCAGCAATCCTTATCCCCAGACTAAGCATTACTCACTGGCTGGATCATCCCTCAATCCCACAATGGACAGAGGGGCAGGGAAGCTCGGATCTGTTTGTCTCTGTTGGTGAATCCTTGAGCAGTTGTAGTCAATACGATCTATCCAAGGAAAGATGCGTTTCTTCCACACACTCGATCCCGTTCTCACACTGCACAGAAAGAATCGTTGACATACATCGCTGCTCTTCTCCGTTCAGCGGGGATGGCCAGTCAGTACCGTCAATAATTCACTCCTTCTCCGTCATCCGCTCACAGGGGATATTTGTCAAGCCCAGCAGCTAGCTCAGATCATCTCCAAACACACTGTGGTTAACTGCATGCTGCTAGGGGAGAGGTCCGGGAGGTGCCCATAATCAGGGAGTTAAAACAGCTGATTGCCTGGGTAGTTAGGAGCGGCCTCACCGCACGTCCATCTCGATCAACCCCCAACCTCAACTGACCTCAACTTAGTTGTTTTTCGAGCCATTTAATTTTTCTGTGATTTCTCTGCACACCTTAAGATGACACACCTTGCTCACCCCTCTTACTGACACACCCTGAGGTATTTCAAAGAAATTATTTGAACAACCATAGCCTAAACGAGGAAAGGATTAGTAAGTGTACCTATACAAACAATCAATAGACAATAACATTACTCTGAGAGAGATATGGTTAAACACCTGTAGTATTCTAAATAACAGTAATTAACAGAACTGAACTGCAATTACCTCGCAATGATCTGTATAAGAATACTTATGAGCTGCTATGTGTGAATGATTAAGAGAGTGATATATAATGTGATATATATTTTACCTTAATTATCTGAACAACAAACAGCTGCAACCATTTGATAGTGCACTCAAAACACTAAAAAATAAAAAGTGAAAAAGGTGTGAATGGTGTGCTTATTCTATTCCCCATATAACATCATAACAGACAAAAGAATGGAGTTGAAATCCTGCAGTTTGTCTAAAAGTATATAAATAATTTGTAAATAAATTAAAACAAACTTGTCCAATCAAAATAGAATCCAGAGTCATGCACAAAGTGCTAGAACAACCGAAAAAGTAAACTTAAAGCGGAGTTCCACCTAAAAATCATGCTCATTTGTCTGCTCCCCCCTCCAGTGCCACATTTGGCACCTTTTGGGGGGAGGGGGGAGCAGATACCTGTATTTGACAGGTATCCTGTCCCCACTTCTGGGAGCCCGGGCCATGGCAAATTACGTCAGCAGCTCGGCTCGCTCCTCCTTCCAACGCTGGTGGGCCAGTAGGAGAGTGCTGCAGTGCCTCACGCATGTGCAGTAAGGACCCGGCGTGCAGCCGTAATGCTGCACTGCCGGGTCTCCTTATCCACAATGGTGGCGGCAGCACCCGACGGCTGATGCTTCCATGGAAACATCAGCTGCATTGCCGACATCGCTGGACTCCAGGACAGGTGAGTGTCCTATTATTAAAAGTCAGCAGCTGCAGTATGTGTAGCTGCTGGCTTTTAATGTTTGCATGGGTGAGCAGACCTCCTCTTTAAAGCATGCAAAAGTTCCATCCGCATTTACTAATGAACACACGATCCGACTGTTGGCAAACAAAGCGTCAGACTTTTGTTCGAAGGGCGTGTGCCAGGAACCTGTCTTACATACAAACGGTAAACAATTGTTGGCCAACAAACATGAACGTAGTGACGTACTACAAGGAATTTCCACTCTTGAGCACCACCGTTTGGGCACCTTCTGCTAATGTTGTGTTTGGTGAGCATTGATTCTGAGCATGCGTGTTTGTACTTTGGACTTTTGTGTGATGGACTTGTGTACAGACGATAGGATAATCTGACAACAGACCGTTGTCCGCCGAAAATTTACTAGCCTGCCATCCAACATTTGTTGGTGGAAAGTTGGACAACAATTGTCTGATGGAGCGTACTAATGGTCGGATTTTAGGCCAACAGTCTGTCATCACACAATTCCCTGCCAAAAAATCCAATCGTGTACGAGGCTTTAGACATTCGTTTGTTCTAGCACTTTGAGCACAACTCTGGGATCTATTTTGATTGGACAAGTTTGTTTTAATTTATATACACATTCATTTTATGCTGTTAGACTAACTGCAGGATTTCGACCCCATTCTTTTGTCTGTTAGGTTATGATGTTATATGGGGAATAGAATAAGTGCACCATTTACACCTGTTTTACATTTACCTTGCAATTGCATATGCTCTGATTCAGTAAAAGTCAAGTTCAAGTCAGGTAGATTGAGAAGTTGCTGTGATCTCCCTCTTTCATTTCATTGTTTTTATTGGAAATTTTCAAAAAGGATAAAGAAATTCCAAGAAATATTACAAACATTGTGTATTTTCCACACTATGGAATGCATATAAAAAATAGCATAGTAACCGAACAAATAGAGAATAGAAGGTGTATGACATCAAACTCCACATTAGCAAAGGGCTGCGCCATCTTTAAAGACGACCCTTATCACATATCCTAGACACATGTCTTCGCGCTTATGGTATATTCTCAGCCACCTGCACTCTAGGAATTATAGCCTATCAAGAGGCTCTAGAACATAATAATCACAGTGTGTCTCTCTTTGTCTCCATGAGAACCAATTGATTTGGTTGAGTTCAGGGTATGCCCTTCACAGTCGGAAGTGCAAATCCTCTCCTCCAGGGGGAGAAGGAAGCACTATTTTCCGCAATTGTAAAAGTATGCATCCTGAGTTTGTCAAAAACACAAATAAAAGAAGGTGAAAAGAAGAGGAAAAAGGGGGAAAAAAAGAGAATGAGTAGAGAAAATGTAAGAAAAACAAAGAGGAGGAAAGTGGAGAAAGAGGGGGTCCACGCCCATCAGAAGGCATTCTAATGAGGTATATTCTGGGGACCTTTTGTCAGGTATCTGATCCCTTATTCTTTCAAACTCTTTCATTTTTTCATTTAGGATTACAGATTTATCATAAGCCAGAAAAGCTTGTGCTTTAGTTGGTCAAATGGTATAGTAGCTGACTTCCAATTTCTGGCTATGGTGATTTTAGCGGATACAAATGTTGTCTCAGATTTTCCGAGGCTTGTTCCACCTTGCATACCAGCAAAGCATGTTTTGGAGGCTTGATCAGGTTGATTTGGGTGAGGGTATAAATTAAATTATAAACTCTGATCCAAAAGCACCTCACCTTAGGGCACTGCCACCATATGTAGTACGCTGTCCCTTCCTGACGACAGCCTTGGAAACACTTTGGAGAAGCTCCCGGGAAGTAGGTACCCAATCTGTCCGGTACCATATCAGTAGTATTTTATAATTTGCTTCAATGATGGAAGTGTTGATGAGTGAACTCTAGGCTTCATGTGCTATCGAGTGCCATTCCTCAAGCTCAAGACTTTCCTGAATGTCCTGCTTCCATTTGACCATGTACTCTTGTTTAACTGAGCCACATGACATGGGAAGTTGGCTTAGATAGGCTGGAATAGGATTCCACCTTCATCCACAGTGAGTGGGGCTGGAGGAAATGAAATCTAGTGAGCTGGGCCAACTGGGCTACTTAAAAATATTTAAGCAAATCAGGGACTCCCAGACCTCCTTTTTGTTTTGGCATAAATAATGTGCGCCTATTCACGATAGGCCTCTTGTTTCCCCAAATAAACAAGAGGAGCTTCATTCTCTGATCAGCACTCTTCTCTTGGTCAGCACAGCTTCAGATAGTTCCAGCATACTCTGGCCACATGCCACTGTTCCCCTGTCACTGCAATCATGTGGTGCTTTCTCCTTTTTCCCTCTCTGCAGCCTTCACACTCCACTTATTCACGCTCTGTTGCATCAGCCAATCACCGACCTCTAGACCCAGCCAAGATGGCTTCTCCCTGCACTGGACACACTCCATAGATGAGCATTACAAAGGGGTCTCCTTAAAGATCGCTGCTGCACTTCTGCACACACAGTAGTTATCAGTTACAGTCCAGGTACATAAATAGTCTGTACATACACTAATCAGCCATAACTTTACCACCACCTGCCTAACATTGAGTAGGTCCCCCTTTTGACACCAAAACAGCCCATACTGGTTGAGGCATGGATGCCACCAGACATCTGAAAGCAGTGGCGGCCACTCCAGGAGGGGTGCAGGGGTGCCGCCCCCCTAGTCCATGCACCCGGCCTCTAATCTACATGTAGGGCGTTGGACACATAGATTTCAATGGTTTTTTATTTTAGCACGTGATTAGAGCCTGAGGTGCTAATTGGCTTAAAAAGAGGGTGGGGTCAGGGCGCAGAGCCAAGGAGGAGATGCAGGAGGAAGCCACCAAAGCTGCCCATGGCCTGGATGGGGTAAGTACGGGGCTGATGGACAGGCAATCGATGGGGGGTGAGGTGGGGGGCTGGACCGACTGACCGATCGATCAAACGAATGGGGGTTCGTAGAGCACAAGGCCTCCACTGTCTGAAATTATACTGTGGCTGTCAGTAGCAGTGCCTTTAAATCCTGCAAGATGTGAGGTGAGGCCTTCATGGAACAAACTTGTTTTTCCAGCACATCCCACAGATGCTCAATTGGATTGGGATCTGGAAAAAGGAACGTTTGACTGTAGAAATGTGTTGGCATGGGCCCACTGACCGGTCTGGGGCTATGCAGCTCCATACAGAACAAACTGCAATGACAATTTTTTCTGCTTTCAACACATCAACTTCAGGGACAACATGTTTACTTGCTACCTAATAATGAGATATTCAGATGCCATTGCAATAAGATAATCAATGTTATTCACTTAACCTGTCATAAATTTATGGCAGCAGAGGAGTCTGAGCATTGTAATTTCCTAATAGTGGAGCAGTATGTAGAAGAGTCATCCTGGGATATACTGAAAATATCTTGACCTTCTTATCATACAAGGGACAACTACCTCTGGGGAATGAGCTTTCTTTTGGGGCACCTTGGAAGGCAGCAGCACTGAACGATGGTTGTTACTTTGCAGCCAGGAAGCACTTTTAAATGGACACTCTTGATTGCACACTTTTGCAATTTATATGTTACAAGTTGGACTCACATTGGAACGATAACACATTTTTGTTCACTGTTATATTTTATTATTCCATTTTTTTAATTAACATTGATTGCATGATGCACTTTGACATTACAAATGACATTGGGTAGTATGTAGTGCTGCTCTCTTTATAATTGTTTAATTACTTTTGTATATATATCCCATTGTCTTTAGATGGACTGTCTAACACTGAAGTTTTAATTTCATAAGTGGATTTGCATATGCTCTCACTAAGACAAACCTACTTTGGAATGGGTACATGATTCAACTATAGCTAATGTAAGGCTCTGGCTGGCACTATTGTGGATGGTGTGTATATGTCACCTAGGTTTTTAACAAACACATAGTGAGGTGTTCTAGGGCTTATGGCTGATATGCAGAAAATAAACTGTTTATGTTTTCTCAGAAATGTGCTCTGGGTCCTGGAACCATTCCTCAGGCTGGGTTCACATTGGTGCGACACGACAGCCGTCCTACTTTGGATCCGACTTTGCCCTGCGACATGAAGCCGGCATGTGTCCGACTTTCAATGAACGGGGATCCGACTTGGATCCCCGCCAATGCCGGCACTGTGTTTGGTATGAATCTTTAGGGGGGAACTCCGCGCCAAATTTTAAATAAAAAACCGGCATGGGTTCCCCCTCCAGAGGCATACCAGGCCCTTGGGTCTGGTATGGACCTTGAGGGGAACCCCCTACGCCGAAAAAACGGCGTGGGGGGTCGCCCCCAATCCATACCAGACCCTTATCCGAGCACGCAGCCCGGCCGGACAGGAATGGGGGTGGGGACGAGCGAGCGCCCCCCCCCCTCCTGAGCCGTACCAGGCCGCATGCCCTCAACATGGGGGGTGGTGCCTTGGGGGAGGGGGGCGCGCTGCGGCCCCCCCACCCCAAAGCACCTTGTCCCCATGTCGATGAGGACAAGGGCCTCTTCCCGACAACCCTGGCCGTTGGTTGTCGGGGTCTGCGGGCGGGGGGCTTATCGGAATCCGGGAGCCCCCTTTAATAAGGGAGCCCCCAGATCCCGGCCCCCCACCCTATGTGAATGAGTATGGGGTACAGCGTACCCCTACCCATTCACCTAGGAAAAAAGTGTCAATTTAAAAAAAAACACTACACAGATTTTTAAAGCATTTTATTAGACAGCTCCGGGGGTCTTCTTCCGACTTCGGGGGTCTCTCCGGTTCTTCTCCACGCTCTCCGGATCTTCTGCCGGGCTCCTCCGCTCTCTTCTGCTCTTTTGCCGCTCTTTTGCTAAAGCGGAGGAGCCCGGTCTTCAATCTTCTGCCTTCTGCCCTCTTCTCCTGATGTTGACACGACGCTCTCTGGGGCTAGAATGCTCTCTGTGCGCTCTGCTCTGACTTATATAGGCGGTGACCCCGCCCCCTTATGCCGTCACAGTCCCTGGGCATGCTGGGACTGTGACGTTTTAGGGGGCGTGGTCATCACCCGATGACCACGCCCCCTAAAACGTCACAGTCCCAGCATGCCCAGGGACTGTGACGGCATAAGGGGGCGGGGTCACCGCCTATATAAGTCAGAGCAGAGCGCACAGAGAGCATTCTAGCCCCAGAGAGCGTCGTGTCAACATCAGGAGAAGAGGGCAGAAGGCAGAAGATTGAAGACCGGGCTCCTCCGCTTTAGCAAAAGAGCGGCAAAAGAGCAGAAGAGAGCGGAGGAGCCCGGCAGAAGATCCGGAGAGCGTGGAGAAGAACCGGAGAGACCCCCGAAGTCGGAAGAAGACCCCCGGAGCTGTCTAATAAAATGCTTTAAAAATCTGTGTAGTGTTTTTTTTTTAAATTGACACTTTTTTCCTAGGTGAATGGGTAGGGGTACGCTGTACCCCATACTCATTCACATAGGGTGGGGGGCCGGGATCTGGGGGCTCCCTTATTAAAGGGGGCTCCCGGATTCCGATAAGCCCCCCGCCCGCAGACCCCGACAACCAACGGCCAGGGTTGTCGGGAAGAGGCCCTTGTCCTCATCGACATGGGGACAAGGTGCTTTGGGGTGGGGGGCCGCAGCGCGCCCCCTCCCCCAAAGCACCAACCCCCCATGTTGAGGGCATGCGGCCTGGTACGGCTCAGGAGGGGGGGGGGCGCTCGCTCGTCCCCACCCCCATTCCTGTCCGGCCGGGCTGCGTGCTCGGATAAGGGTCTGGTATGGATTGGGGGGGACCCCCACGCCGTTTTTATCGGCGTAGGGGGTTCCCCTCAAGGTCCATACCAGACCCAAGGGCCTGGTATGCTCTTGGAGGGGGAACCCATGCCGGTTTTTTATTTAAAATTTGGCGCGGAGTTCCCCCTCAAGAACATCTGAGCACAAGTCGCGTGCCAAAGTCGGATCATGCAAGACGGCAATCCGACTTTGATCCGACTTCAATGATAGTCAATAGACTGAAGTAGGATCAAAGTCGGACCAAAGTAGTACAGGGAGCATTTCTAAAGTCGGAACGACTTGTGTCGGACCAGTTAGGACGGCTCCCATAGGGAAACATTAAATTTCACACGTCATGCGACATGAGCTCCCAATGTCGGAGCGTTTGTCGGACCAGTGTGAACCCAGCCTGAGTCTACATTTTACCTGATAGTCAGACCTCATTATTGTTCTCAGCTGTCTAAAGGCCTTTATATATGTGAGCTAACTGATGCTCAGTGCTCTCTCATTTGTTCCCTCTGCTGGAGACTGCTGCTGTGTGAAAAGCTGCTGGAGACTGAGTGCTGACAGAACACTAAAAAGGTACAAGCAGTGTTGCCGGACCCTTTAGGGTTAGTGACAATGACAGCAACATGACTCTACAACAGCAGATACATGCTCTGTAAAAGACATAAATAGTAAAGGCTGACTTCTATACCTCAGCAGCTACTGCAGGGTGCTTTACAGAAACTGGTCTTAGATGATGATGTTGAACCCTACCTTAACATATTTGAAAGAGTTACTAAATGTGAGAAGCTACTTAAGGAGTAGTGGACTGATGTGCTAGCACCCTTTTTTAATGGGTGAGCCCCAAAAGGCCTACTTTGACTTGCAATCTCAGAATGCCAAGGAATATCCTAAACTCAAAGGAAAAATGCTAGCCAGTTTTCGAGATACTATGGCCATTCAAGTACAGTGTGTATTCACATGGTAATATAACCCAGATGTATGATTTATCTACCAACAAATGGTTGCAACCTGAGTTGCTCAAGCCTGCTCAAATTGTGGACTGAGTGGTCTGCAACTGTTATGTGAGAGCCTTGACTATTAACTTTAACTTATAGTAGCACATTAGGTATACAGACCTAAGTGTGTGGATAAGCAGGTGTCCCTGGTGGAGCAACATAATGCTACTGAGGACTATCTCCAGGATCCAACTTCCAAGCTGGTAAGCACTGGAAACATAAAAACATCAATCTTGGATAAGATTTTTCCTTTTTATAAAATATGTAAATAGGCTCTTAAGTGGGGGGAGATAGACACCCATGGGTGACAGACATGAATGGCCTCCCAGCCCAAAAAGAGTCTCTTCTTGAGAGAGACACAGCTTAATAAGTGCTGGTGATGCCAAGGACTGGGACATGTGGTTGCCAATTGTCTCATATTACTTGAACCTATGTAATGTGACCTGGGGAGGCAAATGTCACTATTTGCCAAGCCTGTTCTTGCAGCACACTGAAGAACTGAGACTGAAAGTCAGATACTGTATGTCCTTTTACAATAGAACACCGGATTGAGACGTTATTAGACTCTGGAAGCTTCATTACTTTGGTCCGTACCAGTCTGGTGGACCATGTCTAGCTTGTCACAGACTGAGTACTTTGCATACATGGTGTTGATAAAGACTATGCTACTGTGGTGCTCTCATTGCTATCAGAGATGATCAAACAGAGAAACTTTAGCTAGGCATTTCATAGAAGAATCACATGCAGTGTCTCAATTAAAAAATATGCTTATTGAGTCAGTACCTAAATTTAAACATGAGGATCTGGGGATCTGCCAATAAAATGAAAGGAGGTATTCTGGATGCTCAAATTAAATATGTTACATCTGCACATATTAAATTGGGACATTGATTTTTATTTGTTTTATAACATCTATTTATTGGATTGTTATTAATTTTTCCAGTTATGATTGGTCTTTGATGTCTTTAATACTGCGTAGTCAAGAAGTGCAGTGTAGTGTACACTGTACTGAGTAGTGAAGTAGTGTAGGCACTAGCGTCTTCCAATAGGAATACTATGTATTTACTAGAAACATATTTGTGAGTTAAACATGTTTAACCATGTTTCTCACAGACACTGTGTACAAAGCCAATCTGAGTGGCTCTATACCTTCAAATTGCTGTGATTTGTCATAGAGTGGCCAATTACATGATGACACTAGTGAATATTTCCATCTGTGACCATTCCCTTCCCTCTTACATGAACTAATGAACAAATAAGTCATTCATTGATTCCTGAACAAAGTACAATCACAGACAGCAACTGCAAGTACAAGTGATATTAAAGGTTTCCATTTTTAAATAACAAATATGTTATACTTACCTGCTCTGTGCAATGGTTTTTCACAGAGCAGCTCCGATCCTCCTCTTCTCAGGTCCCCCGCCAGTGCTCCAGGCCACTCCCTCCTGCCTAGTGCCTCCATAGTAAGCATCTTGTCCATTCACACACAGAGCTTTGGCTTGGTCCCACCCCCACTCACTCCTCATTGGCTCACGGGCTGTAACTGACAGTAGTGGGAGCAAATGGCTGCCACTGCTGTCTCAGCTAATAAGCAGGGAGAGACCCGGCAGAGCTGAAGCTCTCGTGCACATTGCTGGATCGAGAAGGGGCTCAGGTACAGTACCTTGAAAAAGTTTTCATACCCCTTGAAATTTTACACATTTTGTCATGTTACAACCAAAAACGTAAATATATTTTATTGGGATTTTATATGATAGACCAATACAAAGTGGCACATAATTGTGAAGTGGAAGGAAAATGATAAATGGTTTTCAAAAATGTTTACAAAAAAATATGTGAAAAGTGTGGTGTGCATTTGTATTCAGCCCCCTTTACTCTGATACCCCTAACTAAAATCTAGTGGAACCAATTGCCTTCAGAAGTCACCTAGTTAGTAAATAGAGTCCACCTGTGTGTAATTTAATCTAAATACAGCTGTTCTGTGAAGCCCTCAGAGGTTTGTTAAAGAACCAAAGTGATTAAACAGCAACATAAAGGCCAAGAAACACACCATACAGGTCAGGGATAAAGTTTTGGAAAAGTTTAAAGGAGGTTTAGGTTTTAAAAAAAAATATCCCAAGCTTTGAACATCACACGGAGCACTGTTCAATCCATCATCCGAAAATGGAAAGAGTATGGCACAACTGCAAACCTACAAAGACGTGGCTGTCCACCTAAACTGACAGGCTGGGCAAGAAGAAAATTAATCAGATAAGCAGCCAAGAGGTCCATGGTAACTCTGGAGGAGCTGCAGAGATCCACAGGTCAGGTGAGAGAATCTGTCCACAGGACAACTATTAGCTGTGCACTCCACAAATCTGGCCTTTATCGATGAGTGGCAAGAAGAAAGTGATTGTGGAAAGAAGGCCATAAGAAGGGACGTTTGCAGTTTGTGAGAAGCCACGTGGGGAACACAGCAGACATGTGGCAGAAGGTGCTCTGGTCAGATGAGACCAAAAGTGAACTTTTTGGCCTAAAAGCAAAATGCTATATGTGGCAGAAAACTAACACTGCACATCACCCTTGACACACCATCCCCACCGTGAAACATGGCCCTGGCAGCATCATGTTGCGGGGTTAGCAACGACAGGGAAGCTGGTCAGAGTTGATATGGCGAGGAATGGAGCCAAATACACAGCAATCTTAGAAGAAAACCTGTTATGCCGCGTACACATGAGCGGACTTTTCGACCGGACTGGGCCAACGGACCGAGTCAGGCGGACAATTTGTCCGTGTGTGGGCTTCATCGGACCTGCAGCGGACTTTTCGGTCGAAAATCTGACGGACTTTAGATTTGGAACATGCTTCAAATCTTTCAGACAGACTTGAGTCCAGTCGAAAAATCCTCTCGTCTGTATGCTAGTCCCAAGGACAAAAACAGACGCTAGGGCAGCTAGTGGCTACTGGCTATCAACTTCTTTATTTTAGTCCAGTCATACTTCATCACGTACGAATCCGTCGGAGTTTGGTGTGATCATGTATAGGCAAGTCCGGTCGTTAGAAAGTCCGTCGAAAGTCCATCATGACTCCGTCAAAAGTCCGTCGGAAAGACCGTCAGACCTTTTTTGTCGAAAAGTCCAACTGTGTGTACAGGGCATTAGAGTCTGCAAAAGAGGTTCACCTTCTAGCAGGACAACGACCCTAAACATACAGCCAGAGCTACAATGGAATGGTTTAGATCAAAGCATATCAAGTCCAGACCTAGATCCAGTTGAGAATCTGTGGCAAGACTTGAAAATTGCTGCTCACAGACGCTCTCCATCCAATATGACAGAGCTTGAGCTATTTTGCAAAGAAGAATGGGCTAAAACGTCACTCTCTATATGTGCAAAAATGGTAGAGATATGTCCCAAAAAGACTTACAGCTGTAATTGCAGTGAAAGGTGGGTCCACAAAACCACAAAAGAATAGTTAGGGGTATCAGAGTAAAGGGGGCTGAATACAAATGCAAGCCACACTTTTCACATATTTATTTGTAAAAAATTTTGAAAACCATGTATCACTTTCCTTCCCCTTCACAATTATGTGCCACTTTGTGTTGGTCTATCACATAAAATCCCAATAAAATACATTTACGTTTTTGTTTGTAACATGACAAAATGTGGAAAATGTCAAGGGATATGAATACTTTTTTAAGGCACAGTAAGTATTAGGGGGCTGCACACAGAAGGTTTTTTACAACCTTTACGCCTTTACAACCACTTTAAGCTTATTCACCCATCCTTTCCTATACATATGATCTGCATAGTGTCTCTCTATGTGACCTGCATATAAACCCTTCACCTTCCTTATCCAGCACTGTACATTAACCCTCACCTCTCCTGCTCTGTATCTAGTTCACTATTACAAAGCTTTATGTTTTCACCCTCTCAATACGAGCATGCTCCTGCATTTCAAAAAAGATTGTGCCAAAAAGGGGATCACCTTGGGGTGTCTCCAAAAAGGGTCATCATTTTGGGTAGGGAATGGCTCGAACACCCCCGGTTCGCACCAGAACACTGTAAACAGGCATAAACCCTATTAAAGTCTATGGGACACGAACATGAAAAATCAAAATTGCTCATTTTAAAGGCTTATATGCAAGTTATTGCCATAAAAAGTGTATGGGGACCCGGGTACTGCCCTAGGGGACATGTACCAATGCAAAAAAAAAAAAGTTTTAAAACTATTGTTTTTTCAGGAGCAGTGATTTTAATAATGCTTGAAGTGAAACAATAAAAATGAAATATTCCTTTAAATATTGTACCTGGATAGTTCCCTTTGTCTGCCTGTAAAGTGGAGCATCTGTGCGATGTGTAGAATGTGTACATTCTACTTCTAGGATTCTAGCATTCTAGGAAAGAATGTCATTTAAACTTGCTTGCGGCTCTAATGTATTGCCGGCTTCTGGCAATATAGATGAAAAATCAAGAAAAAAACGGTGTGGGGTCTCCCCCAAGTCCATACCAGGCTCTTCGGGTCTGGTATGGATATTAAGGGGAACTCCATGCCAACATTTAAAAAAAAATTAGCATGGGTCCCCCCCATAATCCATACCAGACCCTTATCCGAGCATGCAGGCTGGCAGGTCAGGATGGGGGGGACGAGCAAGCGCCCCCCCCCTCCTGAACCATACCAGGCCACATGCCCTCAACATGTGGGGTGGGTGCTTTGGGGCGGGGGACATGTTGATGAGGACAAGAGCCTCTTCCCGAGAAACCTGGCTATTGGTTGTTGGGGTCTGTGGTCGGGGGGCCTATCGAATCTGGAAGCCCCCTTTCACAAGGGGGCCCTAGATCCTGCCCCCCCCCCGTGTTAATGGATATCGGGTACATTGTAACCCTACCCATTCACCAAAAAAAGTGTCAAAAAGTGAAAACCACAAGAGACAGTTTTTGACAATTCCGTTATTAAAAAAGAAAAAAAAAAACAGTTTCCCACGATGTACATCCATCGTCAATCACACCACCCGACAGACCCGAAAAATTGAAAAAACTCCGCCTCCCGGCGACTGCTGTCTTTTTGCTTTGACAGCTCTTATATAGGGAAGGGCGGGGCCACTCGCTCACGTAACTGGATGACCCCGCCCTGTCACATTACGTCAGAAGGGGGCGGGGTCACTCAGTTATGTCACCGGGTGGCCCGACCCTTGCAAATATAACAACTGTCAAATCCAAGAGACAAAGCCGCCCGACGGACAGCATTCTTCTGGTCCGTCGGGCGGCTTGATTAAAGATGGATGGACATCGCGGGACACTTTTTTAATTTTAATAAAGGAATTGTCAAACACTGTCTGTTGTGGTTTTTACTTTTTGACACTTTTTTTGGTAAATAGGTAGGGGTACCCATTCACCATAGGGGGTGGGTCGGGATCTGGGGGTCCCCCTTTTAAAGGAGGCTTCCAGATTCCAATAAGCCCCCCCGCTCGCAGACCCCGGCAAACGCTGGCCATGGTTTTTGGGAAGAGGCCCTTGGGGCACCCCAAAGCACCCTCCCCGTGTTGAGGGCATGCAGCCTGGTATGATTCAGGAGGGGGGGTGCAGGCTCGTCCCCCCTTTCCTGGCCTGCCAGGCTGCTTGCTCGGATAAGGGTCTGGTATGGATTTTGGGGTGGACCCCACACCAATTTTTTTTACATTTTGGCATGGAGTTCCCCTTCAAATCTATGCCAGACCCAAAAAGCCTGGTATGGATTTTGGGGAGACCCCACACTGTTTAAAAAAAAAAAATTATCAAAGAGTTCCCCTTAAAATCCATACCACACCTTAAGGGCCTGGTATGGATTTTGGGGGCACCCCACGCCCTTTTTTCCTAATTCTGTCATAGGGTTCCCCTTAACCACTTCAATACACTGTATTATTGTCAGGGATCTATCAGCACCAGACCAGAGCATGGGCGTGCGCCTATGGGCCGGCGCGCCCCTGTTCAGGCAATACAGCAATCTCCAGCTGTTACTGTGCGTCAGCGCGCGCGGGTGCGCGGCGTGTGTGTACGCGTGCACGGGTGCGCGCGTTCGCGTTAGCGCCGTTTTGGCGCCAAAGGGTGCATAAGAGTTCTCCTGCTGCAGGGATGCGCTGCTGTTTTGTCTCAGCTCTGTGGATTTGCTAAACCTGTACCTGATTGTTTGATTGCTCCATTGACCCGGCTTGTCTGACCATCCCTCCTTCTCCAATCCGACCCGGCCTGCCTGACCCTGCTACTGCATCTACCAATACCGTTGCCGACCTCTACCTGTCTACCGACTCTGCTTCTGGCTGCTGTATTAACCGCCTTGCTGCCTGCTGATCCGGACTGTCTGACCCTGCCTGTGCCTGCCGTTTGCTGCTGTGCTGTTGCACTCTCAGCTCCTGCTCCAGGGACTTCTGCATCCTCAGCGCTGCAGCCTGCTGCTTCCTGTTACCACCTCACCTGCAGTCCAGCCATCCCTGGAAGTCTACTCTGCTCCAGCATCAGAGCCTTTCATCTCAACAGGCACTCCTACCCCGCTGTGCTCATGAGACCATTGTCCCCACTCCAGTGGCTCTTGAACCAGCGTTGTATGAGAGGTCTTCTCCTACAAGTCAGGCTCACTTCCAGGTACCTAACAATTATATACTCTGCACTGCACTATATACCCTGCACTGTATTATATATATATATATATATATATATATATATATATATATATACTACACTGACTGCACTATATATTCTCCACGGTATTATATATACTACACTGACCGCACCATATACTCTGAACTGTATTATATATACTATACAGACTGCACTATATACTCTGAACTTTATTATATATACTACACGGACTGCACTATATACTCTGAACTGTATTATATATACTATATGGACTGTACAATATACTGTGAACTGTATTATATATACTATACAGACTGCACTATATACTCTGAACTGTATTATATATACGACACTAACTGCACTATATACTCTGAACTGTAGTATATATACTACACTAATTACACTGTATACTCTGAACTGTATTATATACTGTATATACTACAATGACTGACTGCACACTGCACTACCTGCCTAATCTCCATTCATTCACTTTATATGGCTGCTGATAAGCAGCAGCCTTATATAGTATGGGGCGTGGACTTGATTGGCCAAAGGCACCCTGCCTTTGGCCAATCATGGCTCTCACAGCACATTGCACTGTAATTGGCCAAAACATACAGGTCATGTGCATGCTTTAGCCAATCAGCAGCCGTCAATGCACTGTGACCTTGCAGTGCATTATGGGGCTCTCCGGAGCGGGCGAGCTTCCCACGAGCACCCCATTTGTTTGTTTGTTCTACGAACAAACGAACAGCCCATCCCTAATTTTGGGAGTACTTGCACTGTCCTGGATTTTTTATTTTTAAAGAAAGTGAACTGCTTTTTTTTTTTTTTTTAAAGGGGATCTTTTTGTCTTTCTATAGTAATACTTCAAAAACTGTGTCTATTAAATACCACCAAAAAGAATGCTCTTTCTGTCTCCAAAAAACTATATAAAATAAATTTGGGTACATTTTTGCATGACCGAGTAATTGTCTCACTCAGAGAACAGAAGATTAACCATTTGCTGACCACCGCATGCCGATTTACGCTGGCAGAATGGCACGGGCAGACAAAAGGGCGTACCTATACATCCCTTCGAATTTGCCACCTAGCGGGCGCACGCGCACCCGCTGCATGCACTCGGGATTGTGCCTGTGGGTCCCGCGAACTCGATGTTCGCCAGCGGCCCGCGATTGCGGTGAGGAGATACAGAATGGGGAGATACCTATGTAAACAAGGCATTTCCCTGTTCTGCCTAACAACATGACAGGGAGCTACTGCTCCCTGTCATCGGAAACAGTGATCTCTGTCATGTTGTAGTGAGCCCATCCCCCCTACAGTTAGAACAAATCCAGGGAACACACTTAACTTCTTGATCACCCCCTAGTGTTTAACCCCTTCCCTGCCAATGTCATTTATACAGTAATCAGTGGCTATTTGTAGCACTGATCACTGAATAAATGTCAATGGTCCCAAAATAGTGTCAAAAGTATCCGATCTGTCCGCCATAATGTTGCAGTCCCGATAAAAATCACAGATTGCCGCCATTACTAGTAAAAAAAAAAATTAATAACAAAAATGCCATAAATCTATCCCCTATTTTGTAGCTATAACTTTTGCCCAAACCAATCAATATACACTTATTGCGATTTCTTTTACCAAAAATATGTAGAAGAATACATATTGGCCTAAACTGTGGAAGAAATTTTTTTTTTATATATTTTTGAGGGATATTTATTATAGCGGAAAAAAAAAGTAAAAGTAAAAAATTTTGCTTTTTTTCGAAATTGACGTTTTTTTTAATGTTTATAGCGTAAAAAATAAAAACTGCAGAGATGATCAAATACCACAAAAAGAAAGCTCTATTTGTAGGAATAAAAGGACCTCAAATTCAGTATCACAAAAAATGCTGTGGTCAGGAAGGGGGTAAATCCTTCCAGGGCTGAATTGGTTAAAGGATGGCCTAGTAAATGGTATTACAGGGTAATACTCAAGTGGATAATACAGCAGCATACTCCCTAAAATTTATATACAATCTACCAAATATTTCATTCTCTACCAGTTTTTTTTCCAGGTTCCACATTCTGTTTAATTCACTGATTGTAATTTCATATGTCAGCATTTACATAAACACCACAAAGTCAGTGGAGGAAGTAGGTACATGCTTACGTAATATGTGATTAGGCAATGCACTTGTGTTGCAGACGACATGTTTGTACTTATTTTCCTTACAGTTTCTCATGTATTTTACAAAGTCTATTTCCTTATGATTTCCTGATTGCTGATATCACATAAGGAATGTTCTGAGAAGACATGAGTGTAAGCAAATCAACAGACAAAGTTGATATGTGAATATTAAAAATAAATGGGGCATAGGGGAGGAAGATGATTAGGGTTTTTAGGAATTAATAAGGTGTTATATAGGTATAGGTTTTGTTAAAAAGTAAGAATTTGTTTTTTCACTTGAGGTTGGTGTAGCTTAACCTAAAACTTTTTTTTTTTTATAAAGTGGTGAGGGGTTTGCTGCCTGTGACTCTGTTACAAAGATTTGCATTCTGTTTGTCCTGGACTGGTGTCCCCTCTCAATAAGACTGGAATGGAGGGAAAACCTTATAATGGGGATGCCTGTTATGGTGTCAGCTGTCTAATGCCGCGTACACACGAGCTGACTTTTAGTTGGACTGAACTCCGAAGGACTTTTTGATGAAGTTCCAACAAAACGGACTTGCCTACACACGATCACACCAAAGTCCGACTGATTCAAACGTGATGACGTACGACCGGACTAGAATAAGGAAGTTCATAGCCAGTAGCCAATAGCTGCCCTTGCGTAGTTTTTGGTCCGTCGGTCTAGCATACAGACGAACGGATTTTTCAATAGGAATCGAGTCCGTCAGAAAGATTTGAAACTTGTTCTATTTCTAAGGTCCGTAAGATTTTTAGACAGACAAGGTCCGATGAAGCCCACACATGATCGAATTGTGCGACAGATTCGTTCCGTCGGACCTTTGATGCCAAAAAGTCCGGTCATGTGTACACGGCATAGGAGAGGATTTCTTCGACTTTGCAGAGATCTCCACTCACGTCTGTTGTGTCTTCTGAAAAGAAAATCATAAGAAATGTCCATAATGGGAGGATTTAAAGGCATAGCATTAATAAAATGCACAAATTAATAAAATATGTGTATTTATTAATTTTGTATTCAGACCTTAAGAGCTTTTCAGCTGCAGTCAGTGCAGTTGTGGGCACCATGTACAATTTATTGTATTGTTTTCCCCCAGGCCCAGTACAGACCTTCTGTTATGGGGCTGAAAGAAGTAATAGATGGACTACAAGTAATAATGACATCACTGCCCTGCCATACTGGAAGATAGGACTTACAGTAATCCCCTGAAATAAAGTTTAAGCAGATGCAGAAACGTTATAGCCACTTCCACTGCTTTATCAAGTTTTGTTTTTTAGAAGTTTTACACTTTGGGCCTGAATTACTGTAGTATGGTGTAAAGTGCAGTGAAATGAGCTTGTGATATTTCAAGTATTCATTTTTTTAATTTATCTGCACATGATTGCATGTTTGGGTTCAAATCACTTTCAGTGGACCTTATTAAATTTCACCCTTTGGGCATCTAAAGTGTCAAGTGAGGCCAAGTTCACATCAAAAGTCCAATTGGTAAAGCTAGTAATTTTTGGTGTGAACACAGAATAATTGTACTTTATTGCACTTTACACTTTAGTATACAGGCCCTATTTTGCCATTTAATTACTATTAAACCATCAATACATTTTAGGAACCTACATACTTTATATGCATTGCTTGTATAATGTTAGTTTTATGTAATAAGGACCTCTTGGCATTTTAGCAGAGTTAAAGGGGTTATTCATCAAATTGAATGACATGAGAATACGTATGGTGCAATATTTCAAAGTGAGGAGCATAAGCAGGAAGGTTAATATCTATGTTTTGCCGCTAGGTCGGGAGCCATGTGAACTAAGTGGTCTCACAATTTCTGTTCATCTGGCCATAATGGCAACTATGAGACAGAACTTTTCTTGATAAATGTCTCATGCAAAATAATATGTGTAATATTCCCCAGCTGCTGTGCTGTGTGTAGCATTGGGGTCACATCAAACAGGACCCCATCAGAAAGATAATGAACCTTATCTTTAGGTAATAGGTTCTTGAAGTCTCATACTTTTTAATTACCGGTAAATGTGTTTATTACTATGATCATTCCTTCTGCAAATGTTGTGCGTGTACTGTACCCTTTCAGTGCAAAATTAAAAAAAATCAAAAGAGCAAAAAAATAATGGTACACAAGTACAATATTTAAGTATGCATTACTATCCACTAGAAAATCAAATTACATATTTCAGTCCATTACCCGCTTCAATACCGGACACTTTCACCTCCTTTCTGCCCAGGCCAATTTTCAGCTTTCAGCGCTGTAACATTTTGAATGACAATTGCGCGGTCATGCAACACTGTACCCAAATGAAATTTTGATAATTTTTTTCATACAAATAGAGCTTTCTTTTGGTGGTATTTGATCACCTCTGCGGTTTTTATTTTTTGTGCTATAAACAAAAAAGTGTGACAATTTTGAAAAAAACACAATATTTTTTATTTTTTGCTATAATAAATATCCAAAATGAAAATAAAAAAATGTCCTCAGTTTTAGACTAATATGTATTCTTCTACATATTTTTGGTAAAAAAAAAATGCAATAAGCATATATTGATTGGTTTGTGCAAAAGTTATAGCACCTACAAAATAGGTTATTGATTTATGGCATTTTTATTATTTTTTTTTACTAGTAATGGCGGTGATCTGCGATTTTTAGCAGGACTGCAGCATTGCGGCAGACAGATCGGACACTTTTGACACTATTTTGGGACCACTGACATTCATACAGGGATCGGTGCTATAAATAGGCATTGATTACTGTATAAATGTCACTGGCAGGGAAGGAGTTAACACTAGGGGGCAATCAAGGGGTTAAATGTGTTACCTAGGGAGTGATTCCAACGGTGGGGGGATGGGACTGACTGGGGGAGGAGACCGATCGATGTTCCTATATACTAGGAACACACAATCTGTCTCCTCTCCCCTGACAGGACGTGGATCTGCATTCAAGTAGGCTTTTGTCACTATTACACTTGGCTGGAGGAACTTGTCCAAGTATTCTCCCAGCCTTGATGTAACCGAACCTATGCTATTGATAATTGGCCATACAGGAGGTAGTTGTGGATTCTGATGAATTTTAGGTAGTGTATAGATTACAGGAATTCTACATGCACTGGGATTCAGGTATCTTTTTTCTTTATAATTGATAGCTTTAGTTCTAAAGCCCAATTCAACTAAAGAGTCCAATTGGGCTTTATATGATTCTATTGGATCACCCACCAATCTTTTATATGTGGATCCTTCTCCCAAATAGCTCCAGTAGTTGATTATGATAGAAGGATTTATCCATTAAGACAACCCCCCCCCCCCTTATATGCTGGTCTTATAATGATGTCCTTCCTATCTTCCAATAATTTAATTGCATCTTTAATATAATCTGGGTTAACTATTTTTTTAGGGGTCAATCCTTCAATATCTTTCAAAACCAAGTTCCTAAAAACCTCAATATGATGATTATTACAGTTCTAAGGGTTAAAGATTGATTTATTCCGTAAACCACTATCGATTTTATTTGAATTAACAATCACTCTATTAGAAGATTCTCCTGGATGACTCAAAAAAAAACACTTTTTCATATTTAAGGTGTGTATATACACCTCAAATTTGTTCATAGGTTTTTTTTGGGGGCACATTTAAGACCCAAATTTAATATATTGAGTTCTTTATGACTTAATTCAACCATGCTCAGATTATAGATCCCCTCCTTCTTTTTCTTGGATTTTTTTCGTCTACCTGCCCTACAACCTCTCCTTCTCTTCGATAGGGTACCGTTTCCTTGTATGGGTAATATGGGGGCACATTTCTCCCTCCTCCTCGATTGTTTGGAGGATAAAAGTTTCTCTTCTGGGTTCTCCCCCCATTTCCCTGATATCCTAAAAAAGGTTCCGGTTAGCGGTAACCCTCATCATATCCATTGTAAGCGAGGGGTTGATATCTATTTTGTACAGGTATCTGAAATCTTGGTTCAGGAAATGTATTTGGCGCAGGACATTGCTGCCATTGCTGACTATTAGGTTGTGGGCCATAATTAGAATGCTGATTAGTCATTCCACGTAGGGGCGGTCCAGGAGACTCGTACCCACCACCATAGTGGGCTCCCCTATATTGTTAAGGGAGATTTGAATGAGGCCATCCAGGTGTACTATTCCCTCCCCTATTTTGGGGGGCCCTCACTGTTTTATTTTGGGTGGTATTAGATTTAAATGGATTACCTATTTCGAACCCATCACTCTTTCCTTTAGGGGAGCAGAACTTTCTGCGCCTAAGTTTTGCCATAAATAAATATTGTTCGTTTTAAAATCATTAGCATCTCTATTAAATTTCTTAACTTTCTTTTTTTGGGTATCCCAATCCACCTTATCTAATTTTTTCTTCATATTATTATTAAGCTCTTTTAATACACTCAATTTACGAATGGGTTCCAACTTACTCTGTAATGCATTGATTTCTCTCCCAGTTCTATTAACTAAAACCAGCTATTCATCCATGAACTTTTTATCATTTAAACCATCCTGAGGGGACACTTCCCATCTTAGGATTCTGAAGATGAGGTTTTCTTTCAGATAATGTTCAAAAATGAACACATCCCACCAGGTTTTCACCTGTTTTTCAAGTGCATTCTCCAGATCCTCCAATCCTCATCACATTCAGTCATCACATGATTTGACAAGAAAATAGATTCAAGATTAAATTGTCTATTAGACAAAAAGTTAATAGCCTCCATGGCAGCAAATGGTTAAAATCAATAAATAAAATCAGAAGGTCCAAAAGCTGCGTACACCCACACTATGGTGGTACCTACCACTGCTCCAGGAGTAAAAATAGTGTTAAAAGCTGCCACTTAAATAAATAATCATAAGCATTTACTGAGTGAATTAATTTACTAAATAGCGGCGCTATTACCATGGACATTTTTATCCCCAGCAGGTTGGCTTGGCTATGGGCAACTTGTTTATGGCTGAGTGGGAAGATAGACATGTTTTTAATAGACATGGACCTCAATTGAGGTTCTATCGAAGATTTATTGATGACCTCTTAATTGTTTGGGAGGGATCAAGTGAGTCTCACTTAAACCATAATGACAACAATATAAAACTAGATTGCCAACTGAATGACAACACAGTCAATTTTTTGGATGTTACTATTGAAAGATATGGAAATGAACTTGTCACTAATGTGTACTTTAAGCCAATGGACCAGAAAAGCTATTTATCAATTAAAAGTGGACATC
Organism: Aquarana catesbeiana; assembly: GCF_042186555.1. Classification (NCBI taxonomy): domain Eukaryota; kingdom Metazoa; phylum Chordata; class Amphibia; order Anura; family Ranidae; genus Aquarana; species Aquarana catesbeiana. Next base: position 305,839,097 of record NC_133327.1, on the reverse strand, counting down.
ACCCAGCTAAGATTAGGAATATACCGAAAGGCCAAATGCTGAGGGTGAGACGTAACTGAACGAAACGGGAAGATTTTATCTTGCAGGCGAATGTTCTTAAAGAGAAATTTTTACAAAAAGGTTACAGGGAGGATGTCTTGGATACAATAATTAATGAAGTAGCCAATATACCTAGAGCCCTGCCTTGTTAAAAAGGATCAACAGCCACCTTCTGACCAACATCAGTGGGGATTCATTTTGAATTCTCATTACCAACATAGGGAAATTGAAAAAAAAAAAAAAAATTGGTATATTCTTTGTATGGATAGGGATTTAGGTCTGGTCCTTCAAAATCATCCCAGGTTTATATATAGAAAGGCTCAAAATTTCAGTGACCAGGTGGTAAGAAAGATTTTAGATTTACCTGGGCAACAAAAAATACTAATTGATTTAAAAGGCTTTTATCCATGTAGAAAATGCATTTCATGTAGAACAGTAAAAAAAAAAAGTAATAGGGGTATATCCAGCATTACTAATAGTGATAATAAATCATTTTCTCTAGATGAATTTATCACATGCGATACCTCACATGTAGTTTATTTGTTGTGGTGTCCATGTGGGTTGTACAATGTGGGGAGGACTAAAAGACTCCTCAAGATTCGTATTGCGGAACATGTAGCCAATATAAAGAAAGTGTTTAAAAAGCATAGTGTGTGCCTTGACTTTAGGGAGATGCACAATCAAGATCCCACACTCCTGTCATTTTGTGGGATAGATTGTGTATTTCCATCATGGAGGGGCTCTAATCGAGTTAGGGACTTATCACAAAGAGAAACGAAGTGGATTTTCCTATTAAAAAGTTTAACCCCTAGAGGGTTAAATATTGAGCTGGATCTCAATTATTTCATAAATAATTTTTAAATTGAATTCATGATTTTGATGGGTTTATGAGCCTAATGTTAGGAATGGGTTCCTTATGTTTTACACATAATTTTATAAATAATTTTAAAATTTATATATTTTTTGTTAGTTCATTGTTATAGCAAGTATAACGTTTTCTAAAATATATGGTAATTTACATCAGTAGCTACAATCAGTGACAGAGTCGCTTTGGTTTGGTGTTGTCTTTTATGTTATTAATAATATTTTGAATTATGATAACACTATTCCACAACATGAGTGTAAGTGGAGCAAATACTGTGCATATCATGGTTGCAGGGACATTGAGTTAGCGCATGTGCTGAATGATACTCACCGCCATTAACATATGGGAAATTATTAAAGGGAGGTTGTCGTGCCGTACAGCCAATTCCAGGAGGAAGTCATGATGATGAAACGTGTTGGGACATGGCTGTACGACAACCATTTGTTATGTTGGACCCAATACCGAAAGTGACGTTGCGAGCGTTACGATTTGGTGTGAGTGAGATACAATTTTCACACGCTGGTCCGCTGTGACCATGCCATGCCAGTTCCTTGCTGCTGCAGTGGATTTGTCACATGCTTTATTTGTTTGATTCCAGTGTAATATTTGAAGAGTTTTTAATTTGAATACATTTTCATCAAATGATACTGCACTATTGGAGCACTTTTGTTTTTTCATATGTGGATTTTCCATGAGATCTACTTTCACGATTGGATATTGATGGATGATTTAACCCTGTGTGGGTTGTCGTGTATTTGCAGAGCATGAGAGTGTAATGCAACTCCGGCGCCCAATAACTTTATCCACCTTGCACCCACTATGCCTCACAACCCACTATATACAGAACGATGTCAGCTATCTCTGACCCTGGAGGTTCTCATTAGACTGAAGCAGACCTTGCTACATTTGGCACCCAATATGGGGCTTAGGCGTTCAGCGTTGCAGCGGTCGCCCATAGCAACTGGCTTCGGCTCCATCTGGACTCTGTCTGGCTCCGTGGGAAGGTAGCAAGTAATATTTACCCTTCTTATAGACTGTGTTGTCGTGTGTACTACCAATGTGGGTAGAACCAACAAGTCTCATTACTCAGGGGAAAGGATCAGCATGTTTTTTTGACACTTCCCGCCAGCGCTGTGAGGGTTAATACAGACTCCAAAATGGAGTCCATTACAGTTTTGGCACGCAAGAAGAAGGCGGGCGCTACGGTTCCCAAAGAACATTTGCACCAATCCATTGGCAGGGGGAGGAGTCCCTGCTCTGCAGAGGAGGATAAGGAAATGCTGCCGCGTGCATCTGATTGTGGGTTAGAGAAGGAGATGGCGCAATTTGGAAGCATGCTGGTGGATTGGCAGATGAACGTTCTGGATATCGGATTTGGCCTAAGCGAATCCAAAGGCATAATGTTCCGGCCTGACCACACAGTTAAGGCCCTGGGTCGTCTGTGGACGTTGTGGGGAACAGTTGTTTAAGGTTATCGCCCCAACCCAGCCTCCTCGGATACTACAGGTTGACTGGGACAGGAACGTTGCTATCCCGGCTGGGAGTGATCCACAGACTCCACCTGCTGTCACTGGAGTCGTGCGGGAAGCTTCTAATCCTGCACCGGTGACCACCCCAGGACCCAGTGCACCAGTTGCTTCTAGAGGCCATGGTCGGGCCCAGCTGCTTGCTATGATGTCTACGTCTCCTGAGAGGAAAGAACCAGGGTGGGGTAAGCAAGTGAGAAGCGAGAGTGGTGTGCCATGGGGGAAGGGATGCCTGTAACCAACCCAAAAAATTAGATAGTTGTGCTGGTCGAGGTGCATGCTAAGCACAACTATCTCCCGGCTGAAAAGTGTTCCACCCCTTCAAATTCGATTATCCCGTTTGACAGGTTATCGGAGTTGTTTTCAAACACTTTATCCTATTCTGGGAAGTGGGGCAACAGCGATGAGGAACCAATGAATGAGGTGCAAGAATGCGGGATTCTCTCTGTTGTTACTACCCTGTTTCCCTGAAAATATATATTGATTTTTGCTCCCAAAGATGCACTAGGTCTTATTTTCAGGAGATGTCTTATTTTTCCATGAAGAAGAATACGGTACACATTTATTGTGCCATTTTTTTTATCCCCCCTTCTGATCCTCCTGTGCCATTTTGATTCCCCCCCTCAAATCCACCCTGTGTCATTTTAAGTGAGTCCCCCTCCCCTGTGCCAGTGGACAGTGGATTATTTAGTCTCTTCCCCCTCCCACCTTCACCAGACATCCCCCCCTTCACCAGACATTCCCCCCTTTACCAGACATCCCCCCACCCCTTTATCAGACATCCCCCCCACCTCAGTCACCCTGCCCTGTGTGTCTGCGCCGGCCAGATTCCACACAATTTGCCCGACTCCTGCTCCACGCGACTCACTGTCTAATTGTGAATCAGCCAGACTCCGTCAGGGCAGAGCGATCAGAAGGCAGCAGCTTGGCGGCGGCGCGGGCTCTCTGATTTAAAGAGACCTCGCACCGCCTGAACAGCTCCGGCTGCGCTGCAGTCGAACAGTGAGCTGCGTGGCGGCACCCGCTACTACGGTCCAGAGGAGTCAGACGCTTTAGGGTAGCTTCGGGGGCCTTATTATCGGGGTGGCCTTATTATCGGGGAGGCCTTATTATCGGGGGGATGCCTTATATTACAGCGAGAAGCAAAACTGGAAGTAGGTCTTATTTGTGGGGGATGTCTTACTTTCGGGGAAACACGGTACCAATGTGGAAATCAAGCAGCCTGCCGATGCAGCCCTGCTAGTCAGCTTCTCCAGGTCTGTCAAGGAGGATACGGGGGTTAAATGGGTTCCCAAAATTCACCCTATTGTGCCCTTACCTAAGGTTAAACCGGATGAAGTTGCTGGGTTTTCAGTTCAGTACCTGGGATCGGGCAGGATCAAGGTTTCTCCTTTAATGTTCACCTTGGTGACAAACGTTTAATGTCTCTTTTTTCCGGTCTGCGGATGACTACGCTGTCCAGGTAAATCTTCTGACTGTAGCTCCAAGTATTCACTACAGAATGGTATTTTTTAGTCACCTTAGATGACAGTTTAGGAAAATCCAGATGAAGATGGATCTGTGGGAATCTGTGTACAGCCTCGTCCACCCACTGGGCCTCTTTGTCAGATGAGCTGGTACATATGGATACAGTATCTGTATTCTGATGCTACCTTCTTTATTATGATTCGCTGTATTTTGGACAGCCTAGGCAGAGTTTTGGGATCCCTGTATCCGGGTAGGACCCGGGTGTCTGGTGAACAGCAGTATGGCCTTCCATACTAAACTTACATTTAAAAGCACTGCAATGTGCTTTACAAACTTGCTTAGCGCTCTGCTTCATTTGGGACTTCAAGACAAGTGAAACCCTATTGAAATACATGGAAGGGAAAAAAAGCTGCAAGAAGATCCCTGTTACATGACCTGTCAAAATGATGTGACTGGCTTCTCCTCTAATCTTAGTATTCTATCTGCTGCTTTCAGGGTTCTTGCACATAGCTGCAAATTTTTTTTTATCAGTTTATCATTTTTTTTTTAACAATCTGAATGCACTGCAATGTTTTTTTAAGTCAATACACACAGTAGAAATAAGTAAAATGGTGCTGCGTAAATTAAAAATAATACAGGTTCATTTGTGCTTCATAAATTATACGTATGCACATCTGTACGCATGCAAACACATACAGTATGATTCCTCCTGTATGAAATTGAATTGTAATTGTACCATCTGCCCTTATGTGGCAAAGTGTTGTGTAAACAGTTGGCACTATACAAATCCTGTATAATAATAATACATGCATATATGCTTTCTTGTGTATATTTATTCCTTGGCTGAAAAATGAATAGAAGGTTTTTACAGATTTTTATGCACTTTACTGACCTTACTTGGTTTTTAATGCAGGACCATTCTGCCAGCAAAATCCTGCGTTAATACATCATTCATTTATTATGAAGCGATGCATGTATATTGATAAAGCTTCGATGGGTGAAGTGAAACATGTCAGGGGGCATGGCTTTGGCGGAGACTCATGTGTCGAGGCTGTTTTCAAGTCTACACTAGGTTAGCTGGATGGGAGTGCCGCACTTCTTTTTATACATTCATTGCTTAGGAGGAACACCTTTCTCCCTGGTGACTGCGGTGTTCATAATCTAGCACCAAAGTAATTTATTACAGCTGTGTGCAAGAAATCCCAAAACTGGGGCTTATGGTCAAATTATTATTAATGTACAGTACTATATAATATGTTCATGCTTTATAAATAATGGGTATAATACTACTTGTAAAACTTCTTGTACAGGAAAACTGTTGTCACCAGGACATTGTAAAGTGAGGACGAATTTATCAGGGAAGTTTCTAACCCTTCCCCACTCTATCCCAAGATTAAAAAGAATGTTTTGGCTGGACATATAATTAAAAGTGTTACTAAACCCAGGAGCCCGCTTTTACTATATCTGGTCTTCCACAGTACACAGAACATGGAAATGCAATTATTTTTGTAAATATAAACTGCTAAATACCTTTTCTCATCAGCAGCATATAGCAATCCTGTGACTTCTATCAGTGTCTGGTTAAAGCTTGTAGGAGGAGTTGTCATTCTACTCAGATTGACCTATGAGGCTGCAGGACCCCTGACCCTATGTCTGGACAGTGCTGATTGGCTCTGTGCAAATTACATGCACCCTCCCAAGAAAAAAAACTCTCTAGCAATACACACCAAATTGAGCATGTGCAGAGTGCCCCCCAAGGCTCTGTTCTATTAGCAGATGGATTGGGGACTGTGGAAGAAGGGAGGGGGGAGGTCAGAGAAGACAGGATCAAACAGTCTTTTTACCCAATGCGCAGGATTGACCCCTTCTACAGTGTTTTACAGCATATACAGACTGATTTTACTGTTGGGGGTTTAGAAACATAGGAAAATAGGAATTTCCTTGAGTGAATACTAATCTACTGGTTCCAATGTACCTAAAAAAAAAGAAATAGCTTTGGTTGAATTGGGGCTTTGATCCCTACTGCTCTTTCTAACCCCACCATCCCTTGAGAACTCCCATTCCCTACTTTCTCAGTCTTTCCCAGTTTTTCTGTCTGTACCCCGCCCCTTCCCCAGATTGTAGTTTTAGATATATTTTTTTAAGATATATTTTTAAGATATATTTTTTTTTATATTATTCAGTTCCCAGAGGGACAAAGTACGCGTAGTGTTTCATCCCTTCTTCCTAGGTGCCCTGTAACACTAGCTGCAATGTCAGACAAGGCACCACTCCTTGGTGCATGGCCACCCGACACCATAGCTAGCAAGGAGGTGGATCCCTTTATAGCGAGCACCTGTTTCCGACTCTCAGCGCTTGCCTGAGGGAAGCATTAGCAAGAGGAATGTAGAGGGAGATGGGATGTTTCAGCCACAATTGTAGTCTATTGATACTTTCTCCAGCACCGGAAAGTTTCATACCTCTGTATGGACCTGTGGCTGGAGAAAAAGTCTGCAGAAACCTTTGCATGGCACCTGCAATCCACTGATAGCAGATGCAATGTTTTTCAGGCTCCAATGCAAAAAAAAAAAATACATGCAGTTTTTTTTTTTTTTTTAAATCAATGTGTGTGCAATTATTTATTTCTTGCAAAAGATGGAATATGCCTTTGCATTTCTTTCTACTTTCTGTTAATTCAGAGCTTTTGTATCATGTGTGGCTCTCACAGTGGTCACATGATTGCAGGGGGACAGTCTCCCGATCATATAACCACTGTGAAAGCCACACATGATACAGAAGCTCCGCTGTCAAGGGGTAAACACAATATAATTAAACAGAAGCCTTGACTGAGTGCTGTCGGTGATAATTCAGTCAGTGTACTGGAAGCTCTCGTGAGTATGTTCTCAGCACAAAACCTCATGCCGCTATGGAGTTTTAGTGAAAAAAAAAATCACTTACTGTACATTGTATGCTTTTTTTTTTTTCATGATACAGAATTAAATACACACACACACATACACACACATATATCACACATCTATTCAGAGTAGGTTCTTTATTCTATTTGATTGCTTACCTTCAGATGCCACCTAGAGGTTGTAGTAAATGACTGCAGCAATGGAGAAGCTGTACAGCATAATTCTGCTTTTCAACTTAGTTCATCATTAACTTTTATATACATTTCGGATTAAACGGTGTTAGCGATACTTTTTTAAATTTGTGACAATAAAAATGAAGTGACATACCATTTCAAAGAGAAAAAACATTACACCTGTTATTTTGGGCATAGCCAAATGTATTTCTAAAGCAAATAAGCAGAGAAGGCTACATCTCACCTCGACTCACAGAACAAGAAAGAGAGGGCAGTTTTACTGTGTACTTCACAGAAACTCCCAACTGAGTTGGGTCAGGGGAACAATACATTCTGCCAAGTACCAAGAAAGAAACTAATCTCCTACAGTCCATGAAGTCTGTTTAAAGAAAAATTTGCAGTGTGAATGTCTCAGCATTCATGCAAAAATCACAAATAATACCGTAATGTTTGTAATGTGAATTTTTAAATTAAAAGTAATGTGAAATTTCAGTTGTCTTCTGCAATTCCCTAACTTTCGATCTTAGGAGAAAATAGCCTTATGAACATTCAACCAGTAGAGTTAAAGAACACTTGATCATTAGAGAAAATAGCCTAACACTATAGGCTAAGAACATTTGAACAGAAGAGGAAATGATTTAGGGGGGACCTCTGCATTGTAAACTAAGGGGTGTAATTATATAAACAAAAATGGCAGATCTATTTGTCCTGTGATGTACATTCATTTTGTGTGAATGGGGGCAAAAACAAATGTTATTGAGCTATTTTCTCTCCTGTTGAGTAACACAGGCTAATAATAGAATGAATCAGGAAAATACAGCCGATGACCATAATAAGTTTTCATGAGTAATAAAACAGCTACTGTAGAGACCAAACTGCTATATAGAATTGATACAATGTTGCAAAGACAAAACTCAATTGTTAAGTTGGACTGAAAAACTTTAGGCACATTCACACCAAAATGCAGTGCAGGAAATTTGCATTCTGTGAGGGGTGAGGTAAATGCCATTTTAAAAGAATCTCTTTGCGGGCATAGAAAGCAGCAAAGAAAATAAACAAACTAACATGACTACCTAAGTCCACCCTGTCTAAGATACTTAACAAGAGTATTTTGAGGTCCACGTCACGGGCAGCCGGCGGTCAGGCACTTACCCCATGTAGGTGGCAGGCTGTGGTGTGCTCCAGCACAGTGGCGGTGGCGGGGTGGGGTGCGTGCCAGTGTCTGCTTCTCCAGCGACTTCCTCCATTGTCTCTTCTCTCTTCCGCCTAAGTGCCAGGCAACCAATAGGATCGCATGACGCTTTGGCCAATCAAGAAACAGGTCTCACGACCTGCCTCCTGATTAGCTGGGAGGAACTTTAGTGTGAAAACAGTGAAAATTAATTCGCTATCCACACACAACTGGATGGGCTTTGCGCCCCAAGCCCACCTTTTTTTGAAGCCTATTAGAGCCTCTGGCTCTAATCACGTGCTTAAACCCCCCCCCCCATTGGAATCCATAGTCAGGCGCCCTGATATGTAGCCCTCTATTGACGGGCAGTCACTGGTCCATGGCCTGTTAAGTTTAGCCACCACCCAAACAGATCTAATGGAGGGGCGTGTCCATACCATGTGCAGGAAGGAGCCTACAAAGGAGTAAGCAATGATAGTGCAGCGATCTTCCCATTGCCATTGAGCTCCACCAGAACACACTGATCAGCGCTCACAGCCATGGGCTGCGAGTGCTGATTGGATGCTGGTTTTCCAGCATGCTTGTTTAACAGAAGCCAGTTGTCAGATTAGCTTCTGGCAGACAGGCTGCTGTACACACTGGCTGAATACCGGCCAATATTCGGCCAGTGTGTGCCCAGCATAAGGTACAAAGAGGATAATAGTTTCCCCAACACGTTCGAGGAAAGCAACTGCTCAACCAGTGAGAGAAGGATGGATAGCAGCGCCAATGTGGGTGTAGCATAAAGTTAAAATCTGAATGTTTTAAATTAAAATAAGTTCAACTCACATTAAATAGAGTAAAGCAGTCCCATCCACACAGCTGGGCATAAAGTGGTCATCAGTCCTGGTGACTCCAGTGGCGTCCGCTGCCTGAAGAAGGAGCATGCATGCTCCGAACGCGAGCGCTGAAACAGTGACACTGATTAAATATGTTCAGATTTTAACTTTATGCTACACCCACATTGGTGTCGCTATCCATCCTCTCACCGCACACAGAGCAATCTTCTACTCTGACAGCTGGCTGCCTAGTGATGCTAATCCAGACATATCTCTAGGTCTGGCCAGAGCAGCATATGGACACTACCTCTCCCCAGGAATATTGATGAACTTTGTGGACTCACCCCCACCATTTTCCTCCAGCTCATCTCCACTTGTTTCAGTTAAAATCCTGAGCTGTGCACCTAGCGCTCCATATATACCATTAACTGCTCAACCAGTCAGACTCCAAAGTAAGAGGTGTGGGGAATTGCGTCTGGACCACATGTTTCAACTGCAGATACCTAAAGAATATAAGATTATATTTGGTCCTGAGATCAGAGAATCCCATCAGTCTCCCATATGACATAATATGTTTATGTCAGATGTTTATGTACTCCACGTGCTGCCCAAATCCGCGCATCTGGAATACTGCGTGGGTGAGAGAGGGTAGAATTACCCATAGTGGTATATTTGGTGAGAAGATCAGTGGAGAATAGTATTTTGCCCTGGCATTATGCCACTCTAAAAGGGTTGTCCTCATCAGGCCAGTTGGGTTTGACCTGGGGCTTCTGTAAACTAGATTACTTAAAGTACCATATGACCCTAAGAGAGCTGTTCCAGGGTAACTACAGGCTTGATTATAGGTTCTGAAAACCACCAGCAGACCAGCACCACTGGATAATAATACAGATGAGAATTTGAAAGGGCCAGTTCCCCATGTGACAAAAGGAGTTGTAGTGTCGACTTGGCAAGATGTGTAACTTTCCCTGCCCAAACAAGAGAGGAGAGGGTGAAACTATCCAATTTGTTGAAGAACATTTTCGGTGTGGAAACTAGGATATTTATAAAATAAATAAAGAAATATTGGTAAATAAATCATTTTGCTCAGATTAACTCTGCCAACTGAAGTAAGTGGGAGTATTTTCCAGGATGTACATATCTGGGAGAAGAGCTTAAGTAAAGGACATCCACCCAGCAAAGTGGAGTGTTTGTAGCCTGTTTGGGATACAAAGGGCCAATCGGGAAGAGCAGAGATTTCTCCCAATTAACCCTTATTCCAGAGAAGATACTTGAAACCCGCTAGTAATCCTCAAGACGGCCTGTAGTGAGGAGGACATGTCACAAAGAGGTAAGAGAGTGTTGTCAGCATACAGGGACAATTTTTTCTCAATCCCAACCACTTTAATGCCTTTCACCAAGCCTGCAGAGTGAAGTTGAACGACCAGGGGCTTCATAGCAAGAGCAAAGAGGCCCAGGAAAGGATATTGCCCTGTCTCATCTCCATGGTCAGAGGAAAGTCAGTGACATGGGAACCAAAACCAAATGTAGGAAGGACAGCCCAGAGGTAGATTTATTCAACAGATTTGAAAGATTTTTCTGCGTTTAAGGAGACCACTGCCCTGGCTCTGTCCGTGGCTGCCACAGTTATGTGAGTGAGCAACCTATGTATATTGATGTCTGTCCCCCTGCCCCGCTTAAACCTTGCCTGATCTGGATGTATTAAGGCTGATATAACCACGTTTAAGCCGTTCAAAAAAAATTTTGTCAGAATTTTGGTGTCCACATTCAAGAGTGATAAGAAGAGCACAAATCAGAGTTCTTGCCGAACTTGGGGATCACAATAATTACCACCTCCAACATGGAGGTAGGCAGGGCTCTCAAGTCAAGGGATTGTAGAAGAAGTGAGTAGAGTCTAGGAGCCAGCTCCCCAGAGAATGTTTTGTAAGGCTTCTTCAAGGTAAGAATCTTACTGCTTGCCAAGTAGGTTATCTATAGGATGCAAATCTGAGGACATTCATTTTTAAGGAATTTGAACACCAAGGAGCATTTAACAGGGGAATTTATTCCTCTCATGTTCCATGAGACTATAGTAAAGAAAGACATGTCTGAGATGGGTGATTGGTACATGTAATGAAATATACATAGAAGAACAACGCATGCTACAATAAGAGGCTCAACTTAAACCAAACCAGAATACATAACACCCAAAAATTGCCCCATACTCCACCCTACCATACCCCACAGAAACTTGGAGAGGCCTAAGATCCAACCCTTAACCTCGTGTAAAACCAATCTTGAAGTCTTCATCAACAACGCATAACTGTTACAGCTTTAACAAAAAACATTAGCCAAATGATGTATAAGTTTTGTAAGGAGAAACATGAACCAGAAGTTCCTATATATCAAAAGACAGACCTACATATGCTAGAATCCAAAGAAGGCAGGCCCCTGGAGGTCAGGGGAGCAGGCAGAGCACATGTATGACCAAAAGTGGTACTATGAAGCCAGCAACAGACGAGAGTTATGCAGGCCTGTGATATCAACTAGCATGAGTGATTGTACCAACCCAGAGTGGTAAGTATGAAAGCGCCACTAGACAACAAGGTACCTCCATAGAGTCCGCCAACTACACCATAAGGCAACAACTAAGGTAAAGAAAAACTAGAGAATCATTACTTGCTTAAAGTATTTATCTAAGCCGCAGCATCCCCCAAAGAGTTGAAGTGGACCGTCTTGCCATCTTGAACTTGAAGTTTTGCGAGAAAGAGCATAATGTATTTGATCCCTTTCTCCCTCAGTTTGGCTTGGATAGTATAAAAAACATTTCTTTGGGCTTCCACTGAGTATTCAGGGAAGATAAGGAGTTTTGTGTTATTATAGACCAGATCTCCCTTTGAGCAGGCTTCACAAAGGATCAAACCACAGTCTTTAAAATAAAGCAATTTAAATATAAAGGTATGGGGCGGTACCTCAGGAAGGCCCTTAGCCATAGGAATATGATGAGCATGCTCCACAGTGAAGAAATGAGAAATGTTGTCATTCGGAAGCAGTTGTGTCAGCAGGTGTTCAGTAAAGTTAGTGGGGTCTGAACCTTCTGTGCCCTCCAGGAGGCCTAGTATAAACAGATTATTTCCATAGTTGCAATTCTCTGCATCCTCAACTCATTGCTCCAAGTAGAAAGCTTTCGTTTCCAGGGTGTGGAGGTCAGCAGTATAGTCTCTCTGCTGGTCTTCTGTGGAGGAGACACGCTTCTTATTAGACCTATGTTCAACTGAAGGTGGTCTATTTTAGTGGTTAGAACTGTTTGGCATGTGAAGATGGCAGCCAAAACTACTGTAAAGTTAACAGATTCCAGCTGTTGCTGATCAAGTACTGTATGTTCGTCTGCGTAGCCATTTGCACAGGCATGGAGGAGCTACCGAAGACCCCCACTGATTTCAGTGGCCCACTATCTGCTCCTGTGCAGCAAGTAGGTGGCATGCTCTTCCCTCTGGGCATATCCCCAGAGGGGAGATGAAGAAGGGAAGGCAGCAGTAAGAAAAAAAACACTCTACTCTAAGAACAATGTGAGCTGTCCCCCAACGATTCAGGTCCTGTCCCCAAGGTCAGTGAGGGTGTCTCCTAGCAGAGCAAAAGTGTCCCCCTCCCCCCGACTGGGCTCTCAGTGTAGCAGGGACTGTGAAAAAGCCAATGGCTCTGATTAAAGCAGGCTTTCCACGTTATGTGGTAAGAAGGCTGCAGGAGTTAGCCAGGGTTTTGAGCCTGGGAGCGGCTGCTCCTCTATACAGCTACTGTGTCCCCAGTCTCTGGGCTGAACTCCCGAGGTAGAGGAATAGGTAGTGGAGGTAGACAGACATTGAGGGACTTGCTGCACCTTAAGATCATGGAAAAACCAGCCTGGTCCCAGAACCTCAGAAGAGAGTGTCCTCTCACAGCTCCATTTTGGACACTTTCCCCCAAATCTGCTACTTTGAAGCTGGAATCTGGTGGCTGCATGTAACTGACCATGTGGAGGAGGCCTTACAGATCACCTTATGTAAAAAAAAACTTGTATCAGTTCTGTATAGTAGTTCCCTCACTGCAGTGGCTGATTTGTTGCACTATTGGTGACAAGCACAGGCATCTCTGTGCGTTTTCTACACAGTGCAGAGGTCTCCCTCATATTATTTTCTCTTATGTTCCAATTTTACTAGCTCATAGTGTTAGGCTATTTTCTTTATTGATTGCTTTTCAAAAGTGTCTTTGTTGCTCCTCCATCCAGAGTGTAAGCACTCTAATACAGGAGGTGAAACAAGAAGAAAATAAATGCAGCCACCACATCTAAGGATTGTAAGCTTCAATATATTACATTTTTGGTTTTGGGTTTAATACTGCTTTAAAGATTAGGAATAAATGTAAGGGGATGTTACATTCAACCTGTGAAAGGCAACAAACAGCAACTGACATTTCACATATAATACAAAGATTACATGCAATAATTGCGACTTTTGTGTAAATGCTAAAATATTCACACAGCATTTTTATGAATTTTTTTTATAAATAGGCCTTCATAGGTCAACTGCATCAGCTGAGGCTAAGTGTAATAATATATAATATGTATATTTCAAAAGACATTTCTAAACTCATGAAGCACGCTACTTCCAGAAAACTAGACATGGCAGTCAGTCAGCGCAGTGTTGCAGGCAGCCTCCAATGAGTTCAAGTTTTAGGTAACTCTGCAGAGTCCAGACTCCGTGAGTTTGTTTTTTAAAAAGGCCACGGGTCACCAAGACAGGCAGTCATATGGTGTTGGAGGAGAGAAAAGGCTTGCTACCCACATAACATTTCCAAGTAAACTAAAGCACATTGTACAATTAAAGACAAATTCCAGTTTTGGCCATTTTATACATTGCTACATTAGTCCAACTTGGACCACTGCAACTCTGCATATACCATACCTGTCTGATGCCCCTGGAAGCTGGAAATCACTGAAGTAGACACCACAACTCCAACGATATTTGCTGCCCTGAGCAGCTGGACTGATGCATTGCATAGGCACTGGCACCATTTAGAGAATTCTTTGCATTTTTGGAATGAATGTGAATCATTCTCTGATTGGATGAGATGGGGAGGGTGATGTCACTGTCCTGCCTCTCCACCTTGTCATACCAAAGAACTCTTTGCATCCAGGAGTGGCCAACCTTCTGTGTTCACAATGCAGCAGGCACAGGACCTGAAAGCTGGTGGAGATGAATGGAGTAGTAGTGTTATTTTCAATAATTTCCAGCTTCCAGGGGCATCGGCCAGGTATGGTATATGCATAGTTACATTGGTCCAAGCTGGACCAATGCAGTTAGGAATTGTTACACCCGAGATGGACCCTGAAAGAGGTAATTGTAGCCAAGGGAAGGTGTTTTGTCACTGGCTACAAGCAGTTGGTTCCTTGGATCTATAAAATATATCAAAACTCACAATGCTGTCCTATGCAATTCACCAAAAAAATCATCACTTGAACATCACAATGAACATTAAAGTGCCCAAATTAAATAAAAAGTGCTTAATGTCCAGATTTTACAGTCTCTTGCATATAGTGTGCAATGTGCAAATTATGCATTATACACATTGAGCGCTATCTGCAAGAGGCTGTACATCTGGACATTAAGCACCTTTTTTATTTGGGTATTTTAATGTTCATTGTGATGTTCAAGTGATGACTTATTGGTGAATTGCATTGTTTAGAGTTATAGAACCTTGTCACAGCAGAAGTATATTGTTAAAGGCACAAAGCCTTTAGGCATATTTTTTTCTTTCTAGGTCCAAGCGCGCGTTGTTTTCTTGGATCTATAGTCAGATGTGGCCACAGACAGATTGCTCTAAAAAAACCTTTGTGAGCATGTGTTGTTTTTAACCTTTAGGTATGGGGTATCACACTAGGTTATTGCACCCTGTCTTTGGTTAATGTTTTTTAGCTAAAGAGTTTCTTCTGCAAAATCTCCATAGACATTTTAGTTATTTAATTGTAGTTACCTTTACTATTTAGTTTTTGTTTTGTGGCATTACCAGTAAATGCTACAGTACACGCGAATCGTTGTTCATTTCAGGTGTTGTTATACTTTTGTTATTTACACAGTGATACACATGTATGTACATTTACTTATGCATACATATGATCATGAAACAGAAGACATAAAGTTCTACAGTATTTATTTGTATTTTTCTCTTGCATCAAATAAAGGAAAAATAGTATGTGATGTTTAATTTACTGTATTGATTTGAGCAGCCTATAAAGACAATAATTCAATGTAGACGGTTTCTTTTTTTACCTGTGTAATAAGATGTGTGTTACACTGCAACCTAACACCTATATGTGAATAAGTCTAAGGAAAAAAGTTTAGCAGTTCACCAAAACAACCACATTTCTTCTTTAACCCTGCACTGAAACACAAGTCGTAAAAGTAGTTTGGTTTTCATAAGCAGTGATGCCTTCACGTTTTGTATCTTTGTAAAGAGCACGCTGCATAAATTACATTCAGTGTTCTGGGGATTAGCTCTGAGTTACAAATCTAACAGACTCTACTTATTATTTCACTACTATTCACTCTCATAAAATGTTTTTCTTTCCACATAGAGCAGCAGAATGTGCAGATATTCAGACCTGAGAATGAAGACATGAATAACCACAAATGGCTTGGCTAGTAGAGTAGGTATTACTCTGATGGGGCAAGGCCTCAAGCAGCAAGTTAAAAATTGAATTTAGGCACTTTATGAAAGCAGCATATTGTATCCCTGTATCCTGCATTGCCACATAGCAGGTTTCATAAAAGGTTCTGGAACTGTGGAAGGGTTCTAACTCTTTGGCTTTTGTAGCAGATTAGTCATAGAGAAGAGGCAGCGCTCAGATAGTTGTCTACCTGGGACCCATTGTGGCAGTGCTTCAACAAATTTATCATTATCTGTTATTTTCTTATTGGAAGCTTCTTTACGAAAAAAATAGACAAATCTGATGCAGCGTACCCCCAAGGGAGCTTCAGACAAACTGGAATTCCCCCACCCTGCACAGCCAGGTACGCTAAATATCCACAAGCACTCCAGAGACAGAGAACAGTCTGTGAATTTGTTTTTTGTTATTTATTGAGGGTTAATAACTTGGATAGGGATGGGAGGTTATATGATGCCCACTTGACTTTAGCAAAAAATCAGGGACATTCTTCCTATATACAGTCTCTATATACAGTCCATATACAGCTCCACTTCTTCCTCCAGCACTCACTTGCTTGCAGAACCCAGCTGGATCACTGTGTGAAGATATGACTCTTCCTCCTGTGGCTACTGATCCCAGCATCACCTCTTCAGGCACTGCCAACCCACCTGGCTGCAGCTGCCCCTTTTCTAGCCCTACAGGCTAACTTCTCCACCACAGTCTTCCAGACTGACACTCACCAGCCTACCTGGCTGACTCTCAGGAGATCTCCCAGTAGTGCTGACCTGCTCCTGCTGTCCTCTCTCCCTGCTCCCTCCGTTTGTTTTGGCAGGATCCTTCCAGCACCCAAGCCCCGGCCCAAGGTCACCCCCCCAGACTAGGGGGCACCCCTGAGGGCCACTGACAGCCTCCTCAGCATTCCATTTCCATCTTCCACCTGACTCCCCTGCTGGCATGACTAATGCCTATTTATGAGGTGGCCTGCCTCCTGCCAGCCCTTTACTTGGGATCGATGAGGCCCTCATAAATGTTCCAAGCAGCTCCTCCTAACCTCCACCCACTATGTCTACAACATTCCCCAATGTCCCACAAAACAGTGAGAGGCACCAGAGAGGCTGCTAGGATGAGTCATCCAGCCCTGACTCACTGAACCCTGACCCAGATTCAAAGCTCAGGCTAAGCTCTGAGCTAAGAAATGTACCCACACTAACAAATCTACACTAATACCTAGCACACTACTAGAGGGTGCTAAACTGACTAACTTTATAGGGAGAGATTAGTGTCAGTTATGAAACTGTACTTTAAGTCTGATTGCAACCTATTTCCTACATCTGTTTGCTTATTATTAGTGTCTTTCTTCTTTAATTTTATTTTGTGGATGACTTGAGGTCAGCAGTGATGTTTAGATGCCGTCCTAACCATAGTAACATTTTTTGCTGCAAGGTTTCCTTTCTAAAAACTTGGCTTTTGTTTCAGGGATCATATTTTGGGGATTGAATTTCTTCTGGGATTTTTATTTTATGTAGATAGGGACTTGTTTAAATTTGGGGTGCACAAAGTACAGTATGCACTTGTTACTGACCACCTGTTCTTTAAGATGCCTTTTCTTTGTGGCACCACTGCATCATTTGAAAGAAATAAAAAACTAAGTTTAGCCCCTTCCCGACCAGCTGCCACAGTTTTACTGCAGCAGGTTGGCTCCCATGGGCAAAACGACATTACCCTACGTCGCTTCACCTTTTGACCACTAGGGGGCGCACAAGCGTGCCTGCGGCTTGCCGCCGCAGCCGATGCGTGTGCCCGACTTGTGACAGAGGGGTAAACACACAGATCCCGGTTCTCTCAGGGGAGAGGAAACAGATCGTGTGTTCATACAAAGTATGAACACCGATCTGTCACCTCCCCTAGTTAGTCTCACCCCCCCACAGTTAGAACACACACTAGGGAACACATTTAACCCTTTGATCGGCCCCTAGTGTTAACCCCTTCCCTGCCAGTGACATTTATACAGTAATCAGTGCATTTTTATAGAACTGATCGCTGTATAATTGTCACTGGTCCCAAAAATGTGTCAAAAGTGTTTGATATGTCCGCCGCAATATCGCAGTCCCGATAAAAATCACTGATCCCCACCATTACTAGTAAAAAAACAAAAATAATAATAATAATGTCATAAATCTCTATTTTATGCCCTATTTTATAGACGCGATAACTTTTGCGCAAACCAATCAATATACGCTTATTGCGTGTTTTTTTTACCAAAAATATGTAGAAGAATACATATTGGCCTAAAGTGAGGAAATTTTTAAATTTAAAAAAAAAAAATTGGGATATTTATTATAGCAAAAAGTAAAAGATATTGGGGGTTATTTACTAAAGGAAAATCCACTTTGCACTGAAAGTGCACTTGGAAGTAAAGTCGCTGTAGATCTAAGGGGGACATGTAAGGAAAATAGAAAACAGCATTTTAGCTTGCACATGATTGGATGATAAAATCAGCAGAGCTTCCACTCATTTCAAATCTACCCTTACATTTAGAGCGACTGCACTTCCAAGTGCACTTTCGTAAATAACCCCCATTGTGTTTTTTTTTTCAAAATTGTTGCTCTTTTTTTGTTTATAGTGCAAAAAATAAAAACTGCAGAGATGATCAAATACCACCAAAAGAAAGCTCTATTTGTGGGCAAAAAAAAGAAGTCAAATTTGTTTGGGTACAGCGTAAAAGTGACGCAGTGCCGTATCACAAAAAATGCCCTGGTCATTGAGCAGCCAAATCTTCCGGGGCTGAAGTGGTTAAGAACAGTGTTCACATAAACAACCTAATGTATCACTCACACTCACAGCAAACCCCCATCCCCGCAGATAAAATTTTGGCATACACATGTTAGGGCCATTATCCCTGTTTAGAGCCTCCTTGCTGCTGGTCAGTTTTACAGTGCTGTATCTTCTGCAGTATTCCCAGCCTGTGCTCTTTGTCCCTTGTAAATTATTCTTAATGAGAACTTGATAAAAATTAGCCAGGGCAGTTTGCATTTGCATCAATTTCCATCTGCCAAAGCAGGTCTATTATCACTCGATTAGCATGTATGACTGCTGAAGCTACATGAAAAAAGGCTCTTTTTAAAAAAAACTGGAATTAATCAAATTGGGTTGCTGCTGTTGTTTGTAAGCCAGGCTAATTGTAAACTAAAAAAATTAATTCCACAGCCAAATATGCTTTGCCAGTGCATGCTTTTGTTGAAACTGTCCATGAAAATCATAGTGTTCCTTAGGACCACATACAGATTTATGGAGCCCCCAAGTATGTTATTCCAATGGTTTGTATATTTTCATTGTTGGCATCAAAACTGCATCAAAAAAAATCTTTAAAAAAAAAATCTGGTTCCTGCTGTACAGTATTTTTTCTTTATTCTATATTTTGCATTGGTACACACCCTCCATGAGAACGCCAAGCTCCCCCTTGTTTAGTTTGTCTGTTACTCCTAAAGGTGAACTTACCAACAAGATTCACCTACTATAGACATTAATATGATTTGTTGGGTTCATCAAATTTCAAACAGGATTTGATTAACCCTTGGCGAATTAAACCTGGGCAGATTTGACCGTCTCTATGGGTGTGGAATCATTCTGCATTTGAAAAGATATATACATAGCTAACAAAACAATAATACAACAAAAGTAAATGGTCCATAGAGTTTAGTGTATCTTATATGCTAAAAAACGAAGTACTTTCTAGATACATGGTGGATATATGCATTTCAAAGAACACTCTACGCACAATTGTCATGATTCTAGTCCAAGATACTAAATGCAAATAAAAATAGTGGAGCACTCCTCTATGCAGTGGATTACACAGAATTCTCTTAGATCGCATGGTACACACCTTGATTACCTGCCCTCTACCCACATTTCTGGAAGATGAGCAGTCCTTGGAAGAGATAGGGGACGGGTAATCAAGCCGTGTACCATCCAATCGAAGAGGGTCCTGTGTTATTTGCTGTATGGAGGAGCGCTGTTATCTCAGCCCTCTCATTGGTGGCACTTCTCCTGTCCGGACTTGCAGCAGGTGTGGGTACAATGTTCATGGGGGGGCTGGGGGGGGGGCACAGAGAACCCGCACATCTTCACTACTTTTGTAAGATATCCCCTAAGTGCACATAAATGGATACTGGTCTGACTTGATTGTAACTGGCAGTTATGAACAGAGCAACTTGGGGCAGCCTTAGGAGACATACTGTGCTTGCAGGAAAGCCTTGAGCTATGCTGTACCAGAACTTTAAAATATCGTAGGCACAAAATCGTGTTAAGATTTAAAATGGTTAAAGCTTTAATTACAAAGTACTCTTATAAATAAATATTTTAATTTTTTTTTCCAGTTTTCTAAGATCAAAAGCCATGTAATTTTAAAGGCTCTTTAAAAGTGTACCTTTATACAACTAGATATCAACATTTGCGCTTTGGTCTTCCATTCACGCTATATCCCCTTGTCTTGCATGGCTTAGTTCAGTGGGAAACCGATTCTAGGATCTGCAGGCTATGCTGGGTGGCAAATATGTGCTAGACAGCTAGAGGGCTATGCTGGATGGGGTGATCCTTCTCTGAGCCTGTAAGGCAATGGGGTACTGCATAGGTCCCAGCCCTCTTTAAGGAGCTCTCTTTACAAGATAAAAAAGATATATATATATATATATATATATATATATATATATATATATATATATATATATATATATATATATATATATATATATATATATATATATATATATATATATATATATATATATATATATTTATGGTTGGAGCCCTATGTCCGATATGGACATAGATAACACTTATAGTAAAGATGAGACTTACCATTGGAAATAGACCTAAAAGTGTGGACTTACCATATGAAATGGACCTGAAAGTGTGCCTTGGTCTAATGGCCGGTATGCCAAAATAAGGGGGCATACCCTGGTTTAAGAAATGATTTTCTGTAAAGAGAAATGAATGAAATGAATAGTTGAGAAATGTTGTGAAATGGGGATGGGAGGGTGGGTATCGCGCACAGGAAACCGACAAGCACCACAGGTGAGCGGGCTGCTTAAATACCCCCCGGGCTCCTCCCATAAATTCAGGCCACCATACTGGCCTTCCTACTTATGGTTGGAGCCCTATGTCCGATATGGACATAGATAACACTTATAGTAAAGATGAGACTTACCATTGGAAATAGACCTAAAAGTGTGGACTTACCATATGAAATGGACCTGAAAGTGTGCCTTGGTCTAATGGCCAGTATGCCAAAATAAGGGGGCAAAAACATTCAGGTAGGGTTATAATATTTATTGGTTTTCAGTTATTTATTGAGCCAATTTGGAGAATGCCCGTGCCATCTCTATTTGCGGATTGGGGATATACCGGGCGAAGCAGGCTGATTTCCATCTGCCTAGTCTTTTGATGATGTGGTCTGGAACCCCGTGGCGGGATGCTGCGGAGGCTGCTCCGATGCGAAAGGAGTGTCCGGAATACTGACTAGGGTCAAGGTGAAGATTGCGGAGAAGTATCCTTATGTGTTTCACAAACTGAGAGGCGCTTAAGGGTTTAACTGGGAATGGTAGAAGGGGACTGGTGTCTGGTTGCTCAGGCAGGAGTGACCGGAGT